>NW_023494378.1:2258007-2485152 GCF_011100635.1 Trichosurus vulpecula
GTGTCCCTCTCTGTCTGTGTATTCCCATCTGTCTGTCTGTGTGTCCCCCACTCTGTCTCTGTCTGTCTGTGTGTCCCTCTCTGTGTGTCCCTCTCTGTCTGTGTATCCCCCTCTGTCTGTCTGTCTGTGTGTCCCTCTCTGTGTATCCCTCTGGTCTGTCTGTGTGTCCCTCTCTGTCTGTGTATCCCCTCTGTCTGTCTGTCTGTGTGTCCCCCTCTGTCTGTGTGTCCCCCCTCTGTCTGTGTGTGCCCCAATTGTCTCTGTCTGTCTGTGTGTCCCTCTCTGTGTGTCCCCTCTGTCGGTGTATCCCCCCCTGTCTGTCTGTGTGTCCCTCTCTGTGTATCCCCCTCTGTCTGTCTGTGTGTCCCTCTCTGTCTGTGTATCCCGCTCTGTCTGTCTGTGTCCCCACTCTGTCTCTGTCTGTCTGTGTGTCCCTCTCTGTGTGTCCCTCTCTGTCTGTGTATCCCCCTCTGTCTGTCCCTACTGTGTCTCTGTCTGTCTGTGTGTCCCTCTCTGTCTGTGTGTCCCTCTCTGTCTATGTATTCCCATCTGTCTGTCTGTGTGTCCCCACTCTGTCTCTGTCTATCTATGTGTTCCTCTCTGTGTATCCCCCTCTGTCTGTGTATCCCCCTATGTCTGTCTGTGTGCCCCTCTCTGTGTATCCCCCTCTGTCTGTGTATCCCCCTATGTCTGTCTGTGTGCCCCTCTCTGTGTATCCCCCTCTGTCTGTCTGTGTGTCCCCACTCTGTCTCTGTCTGTGTGTCCTCGTCTGTCTGTCTATGTGTTCCTCTCTGTGTATCCCCCTCTGTCTGGTATCCCCCTCTGTCTGTCTGTGTGCCCCTCTCTGTGTATCCCCCTCTGTCTGTGTGTCCCTCTCTGTCTGTGTATCCCCCTCTGTCTGTGTCCCCACTCTGTCTCTGTCTGTCTGTGTGTCCCTCTCTGTGTGTCCCTCTCTGTCTGTGTATCCCCCTCTCTCTGTCTCTGTATCCCCCTCTGTCTGTCTGTGTGTCCTTCTCTGTCTGTCTGTGTGTCCCCACTCTGTCTCTGTCTGTGTGTCCTTTCTGTGCCTTTGTGTGGGTTGAGAAGTCTGGAAACTGCCACATCTCAGTGATTCAGGGCTCTGAGGGCTGTTCCACCCAGACTACTCAGGCCTGGTCTCTTCAGCCATGGCCCAAGCTGGGCTGCGCTCTGCTCCCAGACCCTTCCCAGTGACCATCCAGGCCATCTTGGTCTGGAGCTTTGGTTCCCTCTGTTGTTTCATGGGTTCTGTAGCTCTAGAATTTGTTTACCATCATTTTTTATATGTGTTTGGAGGGGTTTGGGGGAGAGATTAAGCGAGTCCTTGTTTTCAAGCCACCATCTTGGCTCTCGCACCACCCCCCACCCTGGCCTGCTGGTTTTTAACTCCCAAAAAGGACACTTCTTAGGCGAAGGGTTTTGTCTAACTTGAAATTTCCCATGAGGAGAAATTGCCATTTGATGTCATCTGGGTCCAACTATTTCAGTCTGTATTCAGATCTGTGGATTCTATTTGGGATATGTCAGATGAGCCAGTGTGCCTTTCATCTTGGGCTTTCTCTTTTATCTGGGCCCCAAATCTTTAGTCCACTCAATATCCTTAGAACGCTTTTTGATTCCCAGTTAGTATTAATTTGAAATATGGGCCAAATTTCCAGGACTACCTCAAGTCCTAAATTCAGATCCTATTTGAATTACCAGGACTCCACAAAGGCCTAAAGGTAGTGGGTTCTTTCTTCTTGGTCAGTCATGGTTCCAGTACTTATTCATCTGAGATGATTTGGCTCTTTGGGGAAAAGGATATGTGATTCAGACCTGAGGCAATAGTCAGTAGTGCCAATGTTGTTTGATGAGAGCCAGTGCTGGAATTCACCCTAATGGCTGCCAATTACCAGAGACAGAAAGTCAATATTCACCCAGCCACGGAGACCTGCGATGATGGTGGGAGTGTGGGCAGAGGGATGTATGTGTGTGGAGAAGCCAACACCGATGGGCATGAATGCTGCGTGAGTATATGCTTTAATAGAAATGAGAGTCAGAGAGCTCTTATCTCTCAGCTCAGCCTCTGTCTCTCTCCAGAGCACCACGGACTGATTGGCAAAGGGCATTTAGATGGACCCGCTCAGAAACTGACTCTTGAGCCTCCACCCTCTGGCAAACCCCACCTGCTTCCCAAACATTAAGCACCTACCTACCATGTGCCAGGCATTATGCTAGGCACTGGAGGTACAAAGAAGGACAAAAGATACCCCCTGTCCTCAAGGAGCTCCCAATCTAATGGGGGAGGCCATATGCAAAGGACTATATGCAAGCAAGCTATCCTGTAGGATAAACAGAAATAATCTCAGAGGGAAGGCACCAACATTAGGGGGGATTGCGAAAGACTTCCTGTGGAAGGTGGGATGTTAGCTGGGATTTGAACAAAACTACAGGGTGGGCAAGAGGCAGAGATGAGGTAGGTGAGAGCATCCCAGGCATGGGGGGAAGCCAGAGAAAATGCCCAGAGTCAGGAGAGCAGAGTCTTGTGAGAGGAATAAGCAGGAGGTCAGGGTCACTGGATCACACAGCATATAGAAGGAGCATAAAAAGACTGGAAAGGGAGGAGGGGGGTGGTTATGAAGGGCTTTGAACTCCAAGCCGAGCATTTTGTATTTGATCCTGGAGGCCATAGGAAGGCATTGGGATTTACTGAATAGCATACATGTATTTTTGTGCACACGTGTGTGATGTGGTCAGACCTGGGCTTCAGGAAGATCACCATGGTGGCTGAATGGGGAGTGGGGAGAGACCTGAGGCAGAGGCGGACCCAGCAGCAGCTACTGCAAATAGTCCAGGTGTGAGGTGATGAGGCCTGCCCCCAGGGTGGGGGCAGGGTCAGAGGAGCAAAAGGGACATGTTTGGGAGATGTTACAAAGGTAAAATTTACAGGACTTCACAGCAGATTGGGTATGAGGGGTGAGAGAGAGGAAGAAGACTGGATGACACTTTGGTTGAAAGCCTAGGGGACTGGGAGGACAGTGATGTTCTCAACAATAATAGGAAAATGAGCATTAGAGGTGAGAGTTTAGAGAGAAAGATAATAAGGTCAGTTGCTAAGGACTCCCATCCTATGCCATTCAGCTATGACCCAGTGGGATTGGGATGCTTCAAACTCACAAGTTCACTAGGATTGCCTCCACGCAGGGGCGTGCCCCTCCTGACATAGGGACTTGCTTGCCTAAGACCTGAAAACAGCAGATGTGGATGAGTCAGCCCAAACCCATGTGATCCAGATTCCATGTGATCAGGACCATCCTGCAATGACATTGGAGTGGAGAAAGGCTACACCTTCCCTACCCCCCACTGAAACATTCAGCATTTCATGATGCCTCCTGGAGAGAGCCTGAGGCAGGTGCAGCACCCTGCATCCCTCACAGGATGGGGAAAGCCCAAGAGACCACTCAGTGCTCCCCACATCATGCCAGCCTGGAATTCACACAAAGTAGCCTCTCCCTCTGACTGGCCAGCTCCACCCCGACCTCCATGTGAGGTGGTTACCCAGGTGAGCCATGCCTGCCTCATTCCTTTGAGGCCTCACTCCAGATTTGCTCTACCATGTCCCTGAGCTGGGTACCTTGCTCCTCCCCCAAAGCTCTGTCTGAGGTGTATCTTCCCCATTAGAATGTAACCTCCTTGAGGGCAGGGACTATTTTCCTTTTGGATCGTTGACTGACACACAAAGTCCTTTCAGCCTGGGTCATCGCATGGCCAAAAACAGGTCCCAAAGCTCCTTCATGGTTGAATAGGACCAGGAATGGTAAGTGAATGAGCTGATCAGAATGTCGCATTCAGCCTTTGTACAGAAAGCAGAATTCCTTAAACATTAGAGCACCTGAGGGCCGAATTGCCTGCCTTGGGAGACAGTAGGTGCCCCTAGGAGAGGGCTGAGAAAAAGCTTGTCCAACCCCTCCCTGGATATGTTAAGAAGGGAGCACATGTTGGACTAGACTCGACCTTTGAGGCCCTCCCAACTCTAAGATTCTCTTCCTTCACAGTCCCATGCCTGTCTCTGGAAAGGCGATGAGCGTACCGTGGGGCCATCCCAACATCTGTCTCCAGCTGGGAAGATCCGGATTTGAGTCTCACCTCCAACCCTTCTAGACATCTTACCTGATCATACCTGAGCCTCAGTTTCTTCATCTGGGGTGTAAGGCCAATAGCAATGCTCACACCTCACAGCACTGTCATGAAGGGAGTGCTTCACCAACCTGCAGCAGACTTAGAAAGCTTGCCATCCTCGTGGCCATGTTGCTAAACGGATGGCCACTAGATGGAGGAAGAAAGCCACCGATTCAAATAGCATCTGGTCTTTCTAACTTGAAGCAAGTGTTGACACATCCAACCGAAATTCAACAAATTCGTGTTTATTAGGCACCTGCCACGTTCAGGGACTGTGCTGGGGGGTGTGATGAGGAGAAGTGACGCAGACCTTGTCCCAAAGGAGCTTATGACCAAGTAGGGGGGTGAGACACAGACCTAGTAGACAGACAAGCACCAGCAGGTGGCACACTGCAAGGGCTTCACGAATGCTTGTTGGCTGACTGACAAGACAACTATGATATGAGCTGGGCTCTGTTAACTACCTAGGACATATGTAGCAGGGAAGGACCACTTTTACTTTGGAGGGTTGGTGAAGGCTTCATGAAAAAGCTGGCCCCTACCTTGTATAGAGAAGGGTTTCGACAGGTGACCTTATTCAAGGGATGGAGGCCAGGCTCAGGTATGGACAGAGCAAGATTAGAAAATGGAACAGCTCAGCTGATTTTTTTTTTTACTAAAGAAAATGCTTTTCTCTTAGTCAACAAAATGACAAAATACTAGATAAACTTTAATCCCTGATAAGACCCTATGTACAGTAGTATGTTCTAGCCTGAGAACCACATTTTTAGAAAAGATAATGTTACACTAGAGAACATACAGAAGAAGGTAACCAGGAATGGTGAGGGGACTGGAAAAAGTATTATATGTGGAGGAACTGAGAATTTTTAGCTTAGAGAAGACAAAACTAATGAGCTATATGCTAGTTGTCTTTAAGCATTTGAAGGTTTGTCATATGGAAGAGGGATTCGATTTAATCTGCTTGGCCTCAAAGGGCAGAACTAATAGCAATGGATAAAAGATATTGCTTTAATTATTACTGTTATTATTTTTAAAATTAACAATCATTTATTTTCCCTCCCTCCTACATTCCCCCTACTGGGGAAAAATGGAAAACAAAAAAACCTTATCTCAAATCTGCATAGTCAAGCAAAAGAAATTAACAATATGTTGTAAAGAGACAACTTCAGGCTTAACAAAAGGTAAACTTCCAAAGCAGTTAGAGTTAGCCTAAAGTGGAACAGTCTATGAAGCCTTCACCAACCCTCCAAAGAGGCAGTGGGTTCTCACCTCTAGCTCTTCAAAACCTGGGTGACCTCTTGTAGAATGTATTTTAGAGCTGATTCTTCCTCAGTTACATGCTAGATTAGATCATAAGGTCATAGCTGGAGGAGACCGCCCAGGCTATGGAGGAGTGGTAAGAGAATTTCTAGCGGGTCACATAACTTAACCAGACATCAAACTTTAGTTCAAGTGATTGACTAGTGATAAGAGAATTTCTAACTCAGCTTTATTGCCTCTATTATGATGAGCATGTCATATCACGTAATGAGTGTCAGAGCCATAGCTCTGGTGTTAATGGTTAGTCTGCAAATTCCAGCTGTGTCCCCAGTGTTTACTGACCAGTTTATTTTCCCTGATGTAGATCTGCTGTCTGTTCTCTGATATAGAAATCATTATCTTCCTCTTCAACCCTCTGTAAGATTCCATTGTATCCACCTTGCCCATGTGACCAAAACCTATGTAATATAACTTAAGGCTGCTGGGGTCCACTGGTTTTTGTATATCATGGGTCTATGCTCTGAGCATAGAATAAACTGGTTTTTACATGTTTCTGTATATTGATAAGTATGACCCACAGCTGTAACTATCAACATTGGACAATTTTTACAGTAAAAATAACCACAGAAAGGGACAGGTTGAGTCTGATCAAGATCAGGTTTTCCAGCCCAGAATCCTCCTAGCACGGACAAGGTAAAATTTACCTTGTGGGTAATTTCTGGGCAGGAAAAAACAAGTAACCAGTAAAATTGCTGTTTTTTTCTTGAGAATCACAGAGACAGGTTAGTCTTCTATATTGTCTGTCTGATAATTTATCACCTGCAATTATTTTACTGTCTCAGCTATCCTTCCTGTCTGAATTCCTGGGTAGTCTTGGTCTGGTCCAGTCTGATGTAAAACTTTGAATGTCAATCAATTAACCAACGTTTAATAAGTGCCTACTATGTGCCAGGCATTGTGTAAGCCCTGAAGATAACAAAAAGAGGAAAAAGACAGTCCCTACCCTCAAGGAGGTGACAATCTAATGGAGGAGACAACATGCAAACAAATATATACAAAACAAGCTCTAGATGGGAAAAATAGGAAATCATTAAGAGAGAAGCACTAGAATTAAAAGGGGTTGGGGAAGGCTTCCTATGGGAGGTGGGATTTTAGCTGGGACTTAAAGGAAACCAGGGAGGCCAGTAGGTAGAGCAGAGGAAGGAGAGTGTTCCAGGCATGGGGGACAGCCCTGGAGATGGAGTGTATTGTTCATAGAACAGCTGGGAGGCCAGTGTCACTGGATCAAAAGGTTCATGTTGAGGAGTAGGATGTAAGAAAACTGGAAAGGTAGAAGGGGGCTAGGTGATGAAGGGCTTTGAGTGTCAACCTGATCATTTTGCTTTTGATTCTGGAGGCAATAGGGAGCCACTGAAGTTTATTGAGTAGGGGAGTGACATATAGTCAGGCCTGCATTTTAGGAAAATCACTCTAGTGGCTGAATGGAGGAGGGACTGGAGGAGAGAGACTTGAGGCAGACAGATCCCTGCCCCCTGCCCCAGCAGTGATTGCAATAGTCCAGGGATGAGATGATGAAGGCCTGCACCAGGATGGGGGCCGGATCATAGGAGAAAAGATGGTATATTTAAGAGATGCTGCAAAGTTGAAGTTGACAGGCTTTGTCAATAGCTTGTATACAGCTGAGGAGTCCAGGATGACTCCTAGGTTGTGACCTTAAGGAGCTGGGAGGATGGTATTGCCCCCTACAGTAAGAGGGAAGGTGGGAGCGGAGAGGGGCGGTGGATTTAGGGGGGAAGATAAGTAATTCTGTTTTGAGTCCATGGTGGGAACATGAGCCTGACAACATGACTTATGGCATCATGGTTATTATAAAAAGTAAAACAGCTGGACATATTAGACATATTGAATTTCAGATGTCTACTGGATGGGGTAGTTCGAGATGTCGGAAATGTGTGAATAGAAGTCAGAAAGACTGGGGCAGGATAGATAAATTTGAGAATTATCAGCATAGAGATGGTAATTAAATCCACAGGAGCTGGTGAGATCACCAATTGAAGTAGGATAGAAGGAGCAGAAGAGAAGGGGCCAGGCCAGAACCCTGAGGGATACCTATAGTTAGAGGGTGTGACCTGGAGGAGGATCCAGCAAAGGAGAAGAGGAGGAGCAGCCAGAGAGGTAGGAGGAGAACCAGGAGAGGGCAGTGTCCCCAAGATCTAGAAAGAAGAGAGTGCCCAGGAGGAGAGAGTGAGCAACAGTATCCAAGGCTGCAGAGAGGCCAAGAATGAGAATTGAGAAAAGGCCATTGGATTTGGCAACTGAGAGATAATAAGGAACTTTTGAGAGAATGGTTTCACATGGAATAAGGTCAGAAACCAGATTGTGAGGGGTTAAGGAGAGAGTGAGAGCAAAGTGGAGGCATCTATTGCACATAGCCTTTTCAATGAGTTTAGCCACAAAGGGCAGAAGAGGCATAGGACAATAGTTAACTAGGATGGAAGGATCGAGTGAGGGTTTTTTCAGGATAGGAAAGACTTGGGCATATTTGTAGGCAGTAGGGAAGAAGCCAGGAGGGAGGGAGGGAGGTATTGAAAATAAGTGACAGGGGCATGACAGAGGGGGCAATCTGTTGGAAGAGATGGGATAGAATGGAGTTGCTTGAGTAGGTAGAGGGGTTAGCCTTGTAAGGCCACCATCATGTGAGGCACAAGTGAAAGAGGAGAGAGGGGCAGGAGGACCTGAGTGATAGGAGATAAGAAAGAAGAGAGAAAAGGGAGCTCATGGTGAGTGGCCTCAATTTTTTTCTGTAAAATATGGAGGTGAGGTTCTCAGCTAAGCTTCAGGAAGTTTTGGATCTCATTGAGATCAGAGGAGAATGGGAAGATTGCTACGCCTATACATTTGTGAACACTATTTGGAGATATTTTTGTTACAATTAGTGTCAAGATTTCTCATGATTTCTGAGTTTTATTTCAGGCATCTAAATAGCTAATATCTATAATCTATCTGTAATCTATAAGAATATCTAAATAGACATTTTTGCTGATAAAACAGAAAAATAGCTGGAATCACAGCTTGATTTAAATCGGCAGAATTTCATTTATTTACAACATTTATCAAGTGAAAAATATAGAAATGAAATTGTAACATGGAATTGAGTAACACATATTAAAATTCTATCATTGAAGGGTATATTTGTACCCTTATGTGGGGAATATACATTCATGATTTCATTACAATGTAACAGGTTATTTTTGCCATTCTCTTCTCTCAGAAGAGCTGAGAATGTACCCCAAAACTAAGGAGGAAAAAATATTGGCAGCAAATGGCCCTTGGGTATATTGAGATTCCATTTTCTACTGCTTGTAACCATAAGTCCAGATTTGACTTGATTAAGTTTGTCTGGTTGGAAGGAAAGTTTTTGAAGAGTTCAAAGTGTTCAAGGTCTTTTAAGAGTAATATAAGTTAACTCCATTTTGTTGCCATTTTTGGCTACGTGTTGTCTCAGTGTGTACTTCAGGGATAGCTTAAAGCACAATGTCTGTCTCTTCCAATATCTACCTTTTCTGTCTACATGGCCCCTCTGATCTGAGTGAATACCCACTTTTAAGAAGCTCTTGCTTTCTCTGGCTCATGCAGGTCAAGAGGAGAAAACAGGTCATCTGTGAAATTGACACACACACGTCCATCAACTGTTGATGGGATGTGTCACACTCTTGAGCAAATAGACTACAGTCTACCTGTCTGAATCTTGTTGCTGGTTTATTTGGGTTGTGGCTAGCAAGGACCCTGAAAATCTCCCCAAGAGTCCTAAACAAAATTGTAATGCAGTCTTTGTGGTTTTTTCCTATTATGATGATTTTAATCTTTGACCTTCTGTAAGTAAAACAAAAATTGATGGAAACATACATTTGAATTTGACATTAAAGTAAAATGTTTATAGGCTGCAAGAGTAAGAGCCATTTTTGTAAGTATAAGTGCAACTGGATTTTAATTAACTTGATAGATGAACTGCTTTTTCTGTAATATAATTTAGAAATGCATTCTTTGACTAACGTCATTTGCCTGGTAATATTATTATTATTATTAATATTATTATAATATTATTAAATATTATATTTTACATATATATGTGAATATATGTATATTATATATACAGATATATATGACTGAACAAGGAGATTTTGCATTTAAATGTTTTACTTTTTAGTGGAGTAGTAAACTTCATTTCGGGGAAAGCAAAAAAAAAAGATTAGATGTTTCACTAGGTAAAGGAATTTATTTATTTCTAATAGTATTTCATTTTTTCCCCAATTACACGTCAAGACAAGATTTTGAGGTCCAAATTTTTCTCCCTCCTTTCCTCCTCTCCCGTCTTCCTAAAATGGTAGGCAATTTGATATAGGTTATACATGTGCTATCATGTAGAACATATTTCTGTATTAGTCACAGTTGTGAGAGAAGAAACAGATCAAAAGGAAAAAAACACACACACAAAAAGAATAAAGTGAGTGAAAAAATATATGCTTCGATGTGCATTCAGAGTCCATCAGTTTTTTATCCAGATGTGGATAGCATTTTCCTTCATGGGTCCTTTGTAGTTGTCTTGGATCATTGTGTTACTGAGAAGAGCCGAGTTATTCATAATTGATCATCACACAATGCTGCTGATACTATGTACAATGTTCTCCTAGTTCTGCTCACTTCACTCAGCATCAGTTCATGTAAGTCTTTCCAGGTTTTTCTGAACTCCGCCTGCTCATCATTTCTTATGGAACAATAGCATTCCATTACATTCATATGCCACAGCTTATTCAGCCATTGGCAATTGATGGGCATCCCCTCAGTTTTCAATATTTTGCCACTATGAAAAGGGCTGCTATAAATATTTTTGCATACGTAGGTTCTTTTCCTAAAAGAATGTATTTAAAGGACTTGTGACAGCTGTAATTGTATTAATAGCTTTAAAACTTCCGCTGCTGTGCCAGTGAAAACAATGGAAAAGACCAAGTAATGATGTTATTCCTCAGTGATATATTAATAGGAAACTACTGAACTTCTGTCAGGTCCATTTGAATATCCACATAGGCTTTAGATATGTTTCAGTGACAGGCTTTGGGTATGTTTTCGTAACTATCTTTTTTGGATTCTGGGATGATGTAAATGAGAAACTAACTAAACATCCCTTTGACCCCGTAACTTGCTCTTTTTTTCTTCTCAACTTCATTTTCTCTTGAGTTTTTAGTCTTTATACTTTGCCAATTTCTGACAAAGGTTCTGGAAAGACAGCAGGCTACAGACTGCTGTGAATCCAAAGGTTGGAGTCCAATCTCCCCCACTCACTAGGATGCGTCACCTCAGCCATCGACGTTATCTTCCTGAACCTTCGCTTTCTCATCTGCAAAGCGAGGGCAAAAACAACATTTACATCATCTTCCTCATGGGGTTATTGCAAGGAAAACGCTTTGGAAACCTTGGCTATATGAATCTGAAGTATTATTGTGGTTGTCATCATTCTTATACATTTGCTGCTACCAGGCGGTGGTAAAAGATCAGTGTTTGGCCTTCAAAGCAACATTAACAGAAACTCCAATTTAAATTCAATAAATGAAATGCAGCCGGCTGCAACGGATAAGCAGCAGCCTTGGAGGAAGGCCTTGTTTCAAGATCCACCTCCGATACAGCCAGGCTCTGACGCAAATTATTTAACCTCTCAGGGTCCAAGGAAACTCTCTAAGACTTCAAGGTTCAAAGCAAGTGCCAATCTGCACTGGCAAAGAGAATTTCCTCATCAAAAGTACCCTGATGGAAAAGAACGGCCCTGAGAGGTCATGGAGTTCAGCAGCTTTGTTTTACAGGCAGTCAACCTAAAGATGCTTTTTTCCCCTTTTTTTGGTATTCTTTTCAATATGAAAAACCATTATACAGAAGTGTTCTTAAAGGACATGAAATACACAGGAATCACAATCCAGGGAGTAGCATACAATGAAACAAAGTGTCTACATTTTAAATATTGTGTCTCCTTTTCTAACAACTTGAAACAAATGAGATTAAGGTAATTTAACTATGACATTACTATTTAATATAAAATTGATATTTATTATTAATATAATACTAAATAATAATTAATATTATTGTTACAAAGGAGTTACAAAGTGCTGCATCACTGTTTATGTAGATTACAACCTAAGACCATGTTGCAAGTAGGGAATTATTATAATAGAGATCGAAATGATTCCTAAGTCCAAAAAACATCACAATGGTGCTAGCAGAAGAGTCTTAGTTAAAGATGCTCATAATTGGATTACTCATCTCAAAATAAAGTTAGAATTTTTTTCTATTAAAACTTGGCGAAAAGTTTCTTTTGGTTAAAAACAAATCAAAACTGATAAAAACACGTTTACTAATAACTATTATTAAGTATTAGTTATTATTAATATTTAGTTAATTAATAAACTTTAGACATTAATAAATACAAATAATAATAAATATTAATTATTAGAAATTGCTAATTATAATAATAAATTAGTAGAAAATAGAAAACAAGCACTTAGAGACCTCTTCATCTTCTTCGATCCCATTAGTATTTTAAGATTACAAGAAATTATTACAAGGGCATCATCTGTCATTTGTTTTTATATTCTCTAAAACAGGAGTGCCATCAGGTAGAGGCAGAAACATGAAACATATAAACCTGTTACCTCTTCCTTTAAAAATTAGTCATTGTCTTATTGAACAATAATTTCAATCTTTCAAAAGACTCATGATTCCAGTGATGTGGCTGCATTCCCTCCATCAGGGCAGATTGCACCCTTTTTGTGCCTTAGTACATGATTTCATGATTTTTTTTACCAAAATTCATCACCTGACACCAAAATTCATCACCTGACATTTCAACAGTGACAATTAAGTTCTTGTTAGCTTCATCTTGGAACCACAGGTGAGAGTTGGGTGGAACAGGTGGACACCAAAGGTGGAAAGCAGCCCTGAAAAGGGCTTGGCAGCCATCACACCAGAGATACCAGTCCTCCCTGAACATACCCTACACCCAAGATGGTCATCTACCTGAGAGCCAGTGTGGCTTCAGAAAGGGCTGAGGAACAGTCAATATGGTATGTGCTTCCTGACAACTCCAGGAGAAATGCCAGGAGCAGAGCAAAGGTCTGTACACAACATTTGTAGATCTGACCAAGGCCTTTGATACTGTTAGTCATGAGGGCTTATGGAAAATTACATGAAAATTTGAGTTACCCAGAGAAGTTCATCAGCATTGTATGTCAATTTCATGACAGCATGCTTGCCTGGGTTCTAGATAGTGGACAATGCTCTTGTGCTTCCCAGTCACCAGTGGAGTAGAACAAGGCTGTGTGCTTGTTCCCATGCTTTTTAGCATGATGTTTCCAGCCATGTTGTCAAATGTTTTCAATGAGAATGAACACTGCATCAAGGTCAGCTACTGCACTGATGGTAAATTCTTCAACTTGAAAAGGCTACAAGCCAAGACCAAAGTGGAGGGAATGTTGGTGCGTGATTTTCTGTTTGCAGATGATTATGCACTCAGTGCAGCCTCTGAAGCTGAGATGCAACAAAGTATGGATTGATTCTCTGCTACTTGTGCTCATTTTGGCCTAACAATTAACACCAAGAAAACACAGGTGTTCCATCAGCCACCACCACACCATCCATACCTGGAACCACCGGTTACAGCAAACAGAGAAGTTTCAAATTGTGTGGACAAGTTCACTTACCTTGGTAGTGTTCTTTCCAGGGATGTTGTTTCAACAATCCAGCTAGCAGCTGCTGTGGGGGATGAAAAACCAACAACAACCAGCTCACAGAACGCTGCAAGCCTAGGTTCTTTTGATCTGCTTTACTAAGGAAAGCAACGCTAAAGAGTTAGCAATCTTACTTTAATCCAGCATACAAATATCATTCCCTTAGTTCAGGGGAAAAAGCCAGCACCCTGAACTTCAGAGCAAATACTATCAAATTACAAACAGACTCAATACAATTCATAGTTACCAAGAGAACCATCAACATCTGAGTTCAGCCGGAAGGCCCTTACAGCAGCTATCCTGAGTCCCATGCCTCAGGGAGTGAGAGCCTTAAGCAAATAGCTCTGTTCTCCCTTTTTATACAGTTTCAGACTTCATCAAACATCATCTGAGCGACCAGAACTTAGGCTCCTATGATTGGCTCTGGAGTTAGCACCTCCCTTCATTGGCCCCACCTGGAGCCCCACCTTAGTTACCAATTCACACCCACATAGGCTTAGCACCTAATAGATAGGGGTCTGGGCCTGGGGCTTAGCACCTAGTAAGACTCAATCAAAGACACTGAATTAATCAAAGGAAACAAAGGCCAAATTCTTCAAGGATCCCCAATACAAATGTACACATTGATGATGAGGTTGATGCTTGCATTTCCAGAGTTAGCTCAGTATTTGGGAGACTCCAAAGGAAAGTATGGGAGAGAAGAGGTATTAGACTGATCACCAAACTGAAGGTCTACAGAGCTGTGGTGCTGACCTCATTGTTGTATGCCTGTGAAACCTGGACACCAGCACCAAGCCAGGAAACTGAATCACTTCCATTTGAATTGTCTTAAGAAGATTCTGAAGATCACCTGGCAGGATAAGGTACCAGACACTGAGGTCCTTACTTGAACTAAACCGCCAAGCATTCAAACTCAGCTTCAGAGAGAGCAACCCTGATGGGCTGGCCATGCTGTCTGAATGTAAAAGGCACACTTGCCAAAAAGACTATTTTATGGAGAATTCACACAGGGCAAGTGTTCACGTGATGGTCAGAAGAAATGATACAAGGACACTCTCAAGAACTTTGGAATTGACTATGTGACATGGGAGACACTGGCACAGCACTGCTCAGCATGGCATGCCCTCATCAGAGAAGGTGCTGTGCTCTAT
Source organism: Trichosurus vulpecula (assembly GCF_011100635.1). NCBI lineage: Eukaryota > Metazoa > Chordata > Mammalia > Diprotodontia > Phalangeridae > Trichosurus > Trichosurus vulpecula. The sequence continues at coordinate 2,272,367 of NW_023494378.1, forward strand.
GAGCAAAGCAGAATTGAAACAACTCAAAGGAAACGCAGGATGCGCAAACTTGGAATATCCACCCCAAATGTTCACACAGACTGTTTGTGCCCGACCTGTGGTAGAGCATTCCGAGTGTGTATTGGCTTGATCAGCCGCAGTCGGACACACTGAATCTTGACTCAAGCATAGTGATGCCATTTTGCTCCTCTTCAGGAACGACAAGGACAAGGACAACAACCAAGCAGCTTAATCTTAATTACCCGAAGTCACTAATTTAATCCTTCATCATCAAGAGTTCGTTTGCTGATGGACCCTTCTGTATGTAGCTAGCCTAACCCTTGAATGGCAGTCTACACCAGGGAAGTATTCAGAGCCTTTCTAGTTTTGTGGAAGCTGCTAGATTCACTTCTGAACCACTGGCATAGCCTTCAACAGCCCAGGCAAGGTCAGCTCCACCAAGACAAGGCACTGGAGGAAGACTTTATGCAATATAATATTAAACTTAATATAAATTACATATTAGCTTTTAAAAATTGTGTGGCAAAAGACTTTTCTCTCTTACAAACACAGTCAAGTTTTCCTTTTTAATTTTATTTTTAAATAGTTTGCTCTGGAATAATTATTGGCCCTCTAGACGAAGAGGAAGAAAAGTTTTTTGCTAAAAACTGCAATATTCGTAACTCCAAGAACTATACCAAAATTTCAATGCTTATAATCCAGTAGGATAATACATAAAAAGCTCTCCCAAACCTTCTCATCCCTCCTCCAACCTCCCATGGCTTCCCTCTCCCTCTCTCAGCTGAGAACCTTGCCTCATATTGTACAGAAAAAAAATTGCAGCTGTTCACCATGAACTCTCTCTCTCTCTATTTCTCTCTCTCTCTCCTCCTCCTCCTCCTCTTCCTCCTCCTCCTCCTCCTCCTCCTTCTTCTTCTCTCTCATCTCCTATCACTCAGATGCCTTCTGCTCCTCTCTCCTCCTTCACTCCTGTCTCACATGAAGAAGTGGCCTCACTCCTCTACCTGTTTAAGGGATCCCATTCCATACTGTTTCCTCCAACAGACTGTCCCCCTAGTCATTCTCCACAGTTTGCCTTATTTCAACATCTCCCTCCCTACTGGATCCTTTTCTCCTGCCTCAACTTTCCCTCTTTTGTTGAACATCCATCTTTTTTTTATGGATATATTTGCATATATATAATATACACTGTGTTTCTGTATATACAAAGCTGGATGTTTTGTACGTGTGTATATACACATATACACATGTACATATTTGTGCACATACATTTATTTTTTGGGCAGGGCAATTGGGGTTAAGTGACTTGCCCAAGGTCACACAGCTAGTACGTGTCAAGTGTCTGAGGCTGGATTTGAACTCAGGTCCTCCTGACTCCAGGGCCGGTGCTCTACTGACTGCGCCACCTAGCTGCCCCACATCCATCTTTTTTAAAAAATAATTTTTATTGAAGTTTTTTTTTCTTATATCACCATAATATCCCATGTATCCCTTATTGCCCTTCCTCCCTGAGAGCCATCCCATATAGTGGTGTATTTTATTTTTATACAGAGGAAAAAAATCAGCACAACCGATCAATACATTATAAAAGTCCAAAAACATGTACCATGTGTGATACCTGTGGACCTCCCACCTGCACCAAGGGGCAGGTTGGGGATTTCTTCTCATATCTCTTCATTTGAGTCATTGTTGATATTTACAATTTTGTTATATTTATTTTTGATTTTTTTGGTGTGTCATTGTCCTTTCCATTTACATTGTTGTAGTCACTGCATAGATTTTCTTGACTCTGCTAACCTCACTCTGCATCAATTCATATAGATCTTTCCATGCTTCTCTGTATTCATCCTATACATCATTTCTTACAGCACAGTAATATTCCATTACATTCATGTACTAGAATGTGTTAACCATTCCTGAACTGATAGACATCTGCTTTGTTTCCACTTCTTTGCTACCACAAAAAGTGCAGCTATAAATATTTTGATGTATATGGGGATTTTCTTCTTATCAATGGTTTCCTTGAGGTATAAGTCCAGTGATGGAGTCTCTTATTCAAAGGCTATAAGTCACTTTATTTGCATAATTCCAAATTTCTTTCCAAAATAGGTACACCACTTCACCATTCCAACAACAATGTATTAGTGCGTCTATTCTTCCATAATGCTTCCACCACTGTTGTGCATTTTTTGTCATTTTTCAATTTGCAGGATTGTTTTGATTTGTATTTCTCATATTATTAGTGATTTGGAGCATTTTTCTCAGGTAGTTGTAAATACTTTGCAGTTCTTTGGAACTGTTTGTTCATGTCCTTTGTCTATCTATTGAGGAATGGTTGTTATATGTATATATGTATACGCACATTCATTCATTCGTTTATTTATTGTTCATACATATTGGACGCCAAACCTTTAGAGAAATTTGATACAAAATTTCCCACTTGGCCACTTCCCTTCTTATTCTAAATGTGTTAATATTGTCTGTGCAGAAGTTTTTCAGTTTTAAGTAATTAAATTTACCTATTTTATCTTTTGTAATTGCCACTATCTCTTGTTTAGTTGAGAATATATCCCTTACCCAAAGCTATTAGAGGTATATGATCTGTGTCTCTTCTAATATTTTATAGTTTGATCTTTTATATTAAGATCGTATGTCCATTTAGAATGTATAGTGGAATGTTGTGTCAAAGTGCTGGTTTAAGTCTAACATCTGCCAGAATACTTTCCCGTTTTCCCAACAGTTTTAATCAAATAAGGAGTTTTCCCCAGGTAACTTGTGTTTTTCACGTTATTCAGCACTGAGTTACTGAGTTCTATTGTTTCTGCATCTGTTGTCTGTTCCATTGAATTGATGACTACTTCTTTATAAATGTAGTTTGAGGTCTGGGAGTATTATTCCCCTCTTGTCCTTACTTCTAATTACTTCCCTTGTTATTATAGATCTTTTATTTATCCAAATGAATTTTGTCATTATTTTATCCAGCTCTGTAAAGTATGCCCTTGGTAATTTGATTAGTATAGCATCAAAAGTGTAAATTAATTTTGATAGAATTGTCATTTTTATTATATTGGCATGACCTAGCCATGAGCACTGAATATTCCTCCAGCTTTTTAGGCTGTTCTTTATTTCTTTAAGGAGTGCTTCATAGTTGAATCTATACAAGTCTTCTGTGTACTTTGGGAGGTTGATCCCCAGATATTTTATGCATTTTGTAATTATTTAGATTTTGGTAATTACTTGGGATTCTCCTTTCTATTATTGATTCTTGTGTTTTGTTATTTTAATCATCATCATTATTAAATAGAAAAGCTATTGATTATGATTTCTTGGATAAATCGCTATCGTCTATTTGATAGGATTTTATTTACAATTTTTGTGTCAATATTCATTAATAATATTGGCCTATAGTTTTGTTCTTGTGTTTTACCTTTCCCTGGTTTAGGTATTAGTACTGTATTTGTCTCGTAAAAGGATTCTGGTAGGGTGCTTTCTTTCTTAATATTTGAGAGTTATTTGTGAAGTATGGGTACTAACTCTTCTTTAAAAATTTGATAGAATTCTTCCGTGAATCCATTAATTTCAGGAGTTCCCCCCCCCACACACTTTGGTCATTCCTTTACAGCTAGATCTATTTGCTTTTCTGAGAGCAGACTATTTAAGATCTCTATCTGGTCTTCTGATGGTTTGGGTATTTTATATTTTTGAAGGTATTCTTCTATTTTGTTTGTGTTTTCAGTTTTGTTATCATATAACTGTGCATAATGTGCCCTGACTATTCTTTCTATTTCTGCTAGTTTGGTATGATTCACTTTACTTATTTGTTATTTTATTGATTTGATTTTCTGCTCTCTTCTTTTTAATCAGATTACCTAAGGGTTTATCAATTTTATTCATTTTTTCAAAGAAACAGCTTTTAGTTTTATCATTTCTATGTTTTTTTTGTTTCTAATTTATATATTTCCCCTCTAATTTTAACATCACTGTTGTGCTTATTTTAGGTTTACTTGTTGATTTTCTAATTTTTAAAAATGCATATTCAGTTAATTTTTTCTTTTTCTATTTTGTTAATTTATGATTGTAAAACTATGATTTCCCTCCTGAGAACTGCTTTAGCTGCATCCCAGGAATTTTGTCATTATCATTTTCTTTTACATAGTTATTTATTGTTTCTATGATTTGTTCTTTGACTTGTAACTTTGACACTACTTGAGATTTCATTAAGTCTCCATTTAGGTCTTTATCTTTTGTTTGTGGTCCCTAAAACAATTTCTATTCTTATTGCATTATGGTCTGTAAAGGATATATGGACTATTTCTGCCTTTTAACATTTGTTTGCAATATCTCTGTGCCATACTACATGATCAATTTTTGTAAAAGTTCCATATGGTACAGAAAAATAGATATATTCTTTTACTGTCCCATTTAGAAGATGCCATACATCTTTTGACTCTAGATTCTCCAGTAATTTGTTCCATTCCATATTTTCCCTTTTGTTTATCTGCTAGACTTGTCCAAAATTGATAGAGGGATATTGAAGTGTCCTGTCACTAGTGTGTTACTGTCTATTGTCTTCTTGTAGCTCAGACAGTGCTACCTTTATGAATTTGTATGCTAAGGCATTTGTAGCATGCTTTAATTATGCCAGTAATTAATATTGCTGCTGTTGGCTTGTTGTCTATAGTTCCTAGCTCATCTCTTTTTATTTTTTGAATTTTCATTTTTTCTTTGACTGATGGCATGATGGCAACTCTTTGCTTTTTTTGGATTCACTTGATGCATAGTAAATTTGCTTCTATCCCATCAGTTTTATTTTGTGTCTGTTTTTTCTTTATGTATCCTTTATTAAAATATTTTATATTTTTAAGTTTTTAGATTTATTTTAAACTTAAGTACTAAAAAAGAAAAGAAAAAAAACATTGCTATAGCAGAACATAGGAGAGGATTCAATGTAAAGCAATAAATTTCCATTTCAGGAAAATTTATATAATAAATACTAAACATTGCTTTCAAAGCTGTACAGCTTTTCTTTGATTCCTCATAGGTTTTCTTTTATTCTATGCTGTGCACTTTTTACTATTTTCCCCTCCCCCCCCCAGAAAGTGACAATTAAGCACAGATACACACATGTACATATACATAGATATCTATAAACATAAATTCACATATATACTCATACACATACATGTAAGACTATACTATGCTTATTTCTACTTGTCATCTGTTTCTCTGACCATGGATAGCATCTTCTTTCATAAGTCCAAGTATTTCTATGTTTTTCTAAATCAGCCAGCTCCTCATTTCCTACACCACAGCAATATTCCAACCCAATCCCATTGTATCTGAGAGATTGTCTATGAAAGTTTTCCCCCAATTTCCTGCATTCCTTCTATTCTTGGCTGCATGTGTTTTATTTACACAAGAAAATTTTAATTTAAAATAATCAAAATTATCCATTTTACACTTCAACAATGCATTTACCTTACAATATGGTTTAAGGTCTGATACCACTGGTTCTGCTTCCTTTATCTCCCCGCCTCGTTTCTTTGAAGTTCCTGACCTTTTGTTCTTCCAAATGAACTGTTATTATTTTTTCTAACTCAGTAAGATAATATTTTAGTAAATTAAGATGGCATTACATAAATAGATTATTAAGTAAAATTGTCATTCTTTAAAATCATATTGGCTTCACTTACCCATGAACAACAAATATTACTTCAATTATTTAGATCTAACTTTATTTGTATAAAAAGTGTTTTATGTTTATATTTGTATAGTTTCTGTGCCTGTTTTGGCAGATATACTCTCTATTTTATATTGTCTAGTTATTTTAAATGGTTCAAACCACTATTGAGTAATATGGCTGACACATAGTGTAGTTTCCCTATTTTTCTCTTTTGATTAAGTCTATTTTACCTTTAACTTTGTCTGAAATTATGATTACTACCCCTGCTCTTTTTTTACATAATAAATTCTACTCTCGACCTTTATTTTATGTTTGTTTGTATCTCTCACTTTTATAGCATTTCCTGAAAGCAACATATTCTTGAATTTGAATTTTCAATCTGCTATCACTTTCCATCTTATGAGTAAATTAATCCCATTCATGTTCTAAGCTATAATTACTTGTATATTTTATATATTATATACTAATTTTGATACATATATGCATATATTATATAATTACTTGTGTATTACTTGTATATTTTATATATTATATACTAATTATTATACATATATGTATATATCATATAATTATTTGTATATATAATATGTAAATATTATATATTTTCCTTCCTATTTTTCCTCACTATCCTTCTCACCCTATTCCTATCCCTCATCGCTCCTCTGCTTTACCTGCTACCTTGCCCTCCTGTTCATTAACCTACCCACCCCTCCAAGAAGCCCTCCCTTATCCTCTCCCCCCACCCTACCCCCTTGCCCTCTTGTTTGTTTCTGAATTTAGAAGACTTTTATACCCTTCTAGATATATATGTTGTTCCCTCTTTACCCATTCCCAGTGAGAGTAAGCTTTCAGCACTACCCACCCTTCCCACTACTAGCTTCTTCTATATCAATTTTTCCTTTTTTGCCTCATTTGTATGAGATGATTGCTCCTTTTTATCTCTCCCTAAACCATTTTTTTAGAATCACCCCATCATGTGCGGAGGCGTGAACTGATTCAACCATTCTGTTGAGCAATTTGGAACTATGCCCAAAGGGCTATAAAACTACGTACACCCTGTGACCTAGCAATGCCACTACTAGATCTGTATCCCAAAAGATATTTAAAAAAAAGGAAAGGGACCTATATGTACAAAAATATTTATAGCAGCTCTTTTCTGGGGGCAAAGAATTAGATGTTGAGAGGAAGCCCATCAATTGGGGAATGGCTGATCAAGTTGTGGTATGTGATTATGATGGAATGCTATTGTACTGTAAGAAATGATGAGCAGGATGCTCTCAGGAAAACCTGGAAGGACTTGCATGGGCCATTGCAAAGTGAAATGTACTGTGTACAAAGTAACAGCAATATTGTTCAATGATCAGCTGTGAATGACTTAGCTATTCTCAGCAACACAACGATCTGAGACAACTCTGAAGGACTTATGATGAAAAATGCTCTTCATCTCCAGAGAAAGAACTGATGGTGTCTGAATACAGATTGAAGCATCCTTTTTTTACTTTATTTTTCTTGAGTTTTTTTTTGTTTATGTTTTCTTTCACAACATGACTATTATGGATATGTTTCACATGACTATGCATATATAAGCTATATTGAATTGCTTGCCTTCTCAATGGGGGGGTGGGAAGGGAGGAAGGGAGGGAATTTGGAACTCAAAGTTTTAAAAATGAATGTTAAAAATTGTACATGTAACTGGAGAATAAAATACTATATAAAAGCTAAAAAATAAAAAAGAATCACCCCGTCCTACTCAGCTCAGCCCAAGTCTTCCTTTCAGACTACTTAAATAAAAATGACAGTGATAATAGAACTGATATTTTCATATTTAAGAAGTAAATGATTTTACCTTATAGAGTCTCTTATAATTTTTCTTTAATGTTTACTTTATTTCTTCTGGATGTTATATGTCAAATTTTCCCTTAAGTTTGGCTGTTTTTGTCACAAATACCTGAAAGTCTTCAGTTGGTTAAATGTCCATTCAACCCCACCACCCCCTATTCAGGATTACACTTAACTTTGCTGGTTAAGTTACCCATGGTTGTAACCCCAGCTCTTTTGCTCTATGTAATATAGTATTCCAAGACCTACAGTGCTTCAACGTAGTAGCTCCTAGGTCTTGTGTAATCCTCATTGTAGCTCCATAATATTTAAATTGTTTTTTTCTTGTTGCTTCCCATATTTTCTCCTTAATCTGGAAGCTTTGAAACTTGGCTATGACATTCCTACAAATTTTCCTCCTGGGATCTCTTTCAGGTGGTAAGAAATGGATTTTTTTTTCTATTTCTGCTTCGCCTTCTTGTTCTAGAATTTTGGGCAATTTTCCTTGATAATTTCTTGTAATATTGTATCAAGATTCTTTTTTTTACTGTACCTTTCAGGTAGTCTAACTATTCTTATATTGTCTCTCCTTCGTCTGTTCTCCAGATCAGCTGTTTTTCTGATAAGGTGTTTCATATTCTCTTCTCTTTTTTCATTCTTTTAATTTTGTTTTACTATTTCTGTGTGTCTTAGTCACTAGCTTCCCTTTGCCCAATTCAAATTTTCAAGCAATTATGTTCTTCCTTAAGTTTTTGGTTCTCTAATTCAAGCTGGTTGACTTTCTTTTCATAATTATCTTGTTTTTTTTGGATTGCTCTTTTTTTCCCCTAATTTTTCCTTGATCTCTCTTATTTGATTTTTAAATTAAATTCTAAGAAATCTTTTTGTGCTTGGGACCACTTGACATTTCTCATTAAAAAAGGAGTAGCTTTTTTTTTTAGCTTTATTACCTTTCTCTAAATATGAACCCCGATCTTTTCTATACCCATAGTAACTATCTATGGTTGGGTTCTTTCTCCTTTGATTGCTTATTTTTATCAATTTATTTTTGTTTTACTTTATTTTTAGCAGCCATTAGCATGATCAAGTTGTAGTCCTGAGGTATAGGGAATGATGTCCCAAGACTCATATTTTCTGATGTCTGTCCTGGGGCTCAACTTTGGGCTCTCCTCTCCACTGCTAAGCTAGAACCCCTGGTCATGCTGTCCCACGCAAACTACAGCTGTCCTCTATTTCCTGGAACTGAAACCAGAGACTCTGCTCTCCTGAAAGTGCCCACAGCCAGCAGGGTCCCTGCCCCTCACTACTGCACTCATCAGGTGCGTGCTAGCTCATTCTCCCTGCAGCCACAGCATGGGACATGTCTGATCAGCACAGCTGTACTTGGCATCCCTAGACTGTGGAAGGTCCATAGGTCTTCTCCTCAGCCATCAGACCTTCTACACTGTCCATGAGATGAAACAGCCGAGGCTGCCTCCCAACCCCAGCTGCCCCCAGGGCTTGTTGTTTGTAGATTCCAGAGTTGGCCTGGAGGTGTTTGCACTTCACTCAGGCCAAACCTCTGCCTCTAGAGGCCAGGTCTTTCCTGAGGTCTTCTTAGGTTGTCTTAGAACAACTACTGCTTTACCCTGACTTTTGTCTATTTCTGCTGCTCCACATTCTCTCTGAGGCAATGTTCTGTCTTTTTTTGTGGAGGAAATTTGGAGAGCAGAAAGTTTTCTGACCTACTCTGCCATCTTCCCAGAATCCTCTCCTGTGTCTGTTTTTAAAATGCATTTCTTATAAGCAACAGATTGTATGGTTTTATTTTCTTTCCAATCTGTCACTTGTTTTTTGTTTTCTTAGATTGTTTAATCCATTCACATTTAAAGTTACGAGCTGGGTTCATATTTTTCTCCACCTGTCTCTAAAATTGTTTTTTTCAAGTTACAATTCTCCCCCCTCTTACTTCAATTTGTTTAAGGTGGTCCTGTTCCTACTGGCTCTCTTCCCCTCATCCCTGACCCCCTCCTCTTATTTGTTACCCCTTTCCCTTTAGAGTTTTATTAATTCCTCTTTCTTGCTTTTATTTTGTTATTTATTTCTTCCCAATCTTTCCCCTCTCAGTCACCCTTTTCTCTTCTCCCCTTCAGCTAGTTTTTAAATTTCATTTTTGCACCCCTTTCCAAAAAGGATTTCTCTCACTTTCTTCATCAATAATTTTCTCTTTCTATTTACTCTAGACCCTCATTCATATAATCCTATAGGATAATTTTCTCTATTTACTCTAAACCCTCATTCTCTGATTCATAATCCCTATAATCATCTGGCCTATTTTTTCCAGTATTCTTCAAGAAATCAAAGCTTCCAGGGTATTCATCCTAGGCTCTGCCCTCTACACACTTTCTGCCACTGTCTTGTAGGGCTTACTCCATGGATTTCCCTTTTCCATTATGCCTCATTCTCAGGACAATGCCAATTACTGCAGGTGTCAGACAGGACACTAAACCATGTTAAGTTTTCCCTCCCCAATAATCTATACCCTCTTTTCATCTCTCTTCACCCATTGAGAATTCATCATTGGAACCTCCACCCACCTCAGAAGTAAGGCCTCCTTCTTCCTCTCTTTTTGATTTTTCTCCCCTCATCATCCACTCTCCCGCTCTTCTGCTTCTGAGACCACAGAGGTCACCTTCCCCTCATTGCTAGACTTTGATTTGACCCTAGTGCCTCACTCATTCCCCTCTATCTCTCTGCTCCCCTTTCCCTCCCCACTTTCATATACCCTCCCACATTATAATGTAGTCCCTTGGAAGAAGCATTCACCTATAGGCAGGGTTCTTTAGGCCATCAGCAGTTCAGAGTGTTTTCTCTGGCACCAGAAAGAGGGAGGGGAGAACAGGGTGCAGGGGTGGATTTTGATGTAAGAATATGTTGTGTCTTTGGATCCACTAGCATGACCTTTCTGGTAGCATGGGAGGTGGGAGAAGAGTGTTGAGTGAGCACATTTAGGGTTAGATCAGTGAGTGTCAGTTCCTATTTTGAAAAAAAAACCCTTTATATCTTGGAAGTTACTTTATGTTTGGTGCATAACTTTTGTTTTGGAGAGGTTTGAGACGTCATGGGGATCAGAGAAAATGTCTAGTCCATCATTTTGTTGCTCATGTTACATCCATTTTTTTTCATTGATTAGGCTTAAATTTTCAGGGTATTTAATTTTGAATTGTGAATGCAGAATAGTCATGTTATTAAAATTTCCTTCCCTTTATATTTGAATGTTCCTCTCCTGGATACTTGCAGAATTTGTTGTAATTGAAATTGTTAAATTTAACTACTATGTATCTTGGAGTTTGAAGTGTAGGGTTTTTTCCCCTCTAGAGATGATCTGTCAATTGATGCTTTGTTTTCTATACCCAGAAGTTCTGGGCAGTTTACTAAATTATCATGTATAGGGTATTTTTCTCTTTTTCTGTCATGATCTTCTGAGAAACCTATGATCTTTACGTTGTCTCTATTTTCAAGGCTTTGGCTTCTATTGAGATCATGTATTTTTTAATGCTATTACATTTTGCTTTTCTTCTGCCAGACTGTCCTCTACTTTAGTATTTTTGTATTCAAAATCTGTTAATCTATTTCACTTTTTTTGCTGATTATTCAATTTTTTCTAATCTACTGCTTTTTTAGAATTTATGCTTTATAAGCTATGAATGAGCTATCTATTCATTCCTAATTTCTTCTTTTATTGTTTTCACTTCTCCTTTGCATCATTCTGGAATTTCCATGCTGTCTTGGGATATACCCACAGGTGTATCCTGTGAAATACAGTATTTTATATTTCATCAGGCATTGGATTCATTTTTCTTTATCTTATTTGTTGAGAGCTTTGTAATCTCTTTAAGGTTTTAGCAGTCATCCTTCCTTCTAGTTTTAGGACATTCTCTTATGTTTTACCTACTTGTGCTCTAGGTTTTTTATTGAATTTGCTCCTTCATGACCTCTTTCCACACTGGAAGACTTACGTTTAACTGGCCTCAGTTCCTGCTCCAAGTAGCTTCTGTTAGGTTAGACTGGCTGCAGGTAGGTCTCAATTTCCTTTTCTTCATGCCAAATGCAGTGACTCAAGCTGGCCCTCTATCCCATTTCCTCCTTTGTTGTGTGCCCTGGGCAATGTCTGCTGCTTTTTGCAGGATTAGGGGAGGGCAGGAACAGTATTCTGGACAGAATCTCTACAGTCTTGGGGGGGGGGGTCCCTAACCTACTGGCTATCCCAAGTAGGAGGCAGCATGCTTCCCCTTTCCTCCTCTTCCTCGTATGATTGGGAAGAATGTTTGATTTGCAGGGTGGCAGGGTGGAGTTTGTTAGTAAAGTCTGTATGTAGCAGGAATGGATCTCAATGGCATGGATGAGTGTGCACGCACCAATCAAGGAACAGGGAGGCTGGTGAGGTAGGTGTACTGAGTGATTACCTCAAGAATTAGTGTTCTTTATTCCTTAAAACCTAAGGTTTTTATTTTGCAATATTTTCTCCCTGACCTGGGAAGTCTGGAATTTGGCTATAACACTCCTGGCAGTTTTCTAAGGCTTTTATTGTGTTGGAGTTGTCCCTTTCATGTCCTGTGGACTCAGCTGCAATTATTTTATACCTGGCTCATAATTCTTGTTTTGGGTTTGTTTTTGTTTTTTTTGGAAAGTTAGTGGGGACTGGGGAAAAAGTTAAGTCTATCATCTTGCTGGTAACATGATTATATGGCTAAAAACTTCAACAATTAGAGCCATCCAAAAGTGGAGTGGTTTACTTTGGGAGAAATACCCTCCCATTGGAAGTCTTTAAGCAGAGGCTGGATGAGCAATTGTACGGTTATATTATAGTTGAGATTTTTTTGGGTGTGGGTTGGATTAGATGGACACTTCCAACTCAAATTCTACAACTCTGATTCTAAGTGGTTCAATAGGTCTCAATCATGTACAAGACTTCCAGCATCAAAGCCGTAAACACAAGGACCCAGGTCCTTGATGTGTCACCTCATTTCTGTTTGAATTGCTTTGCCAAATCCAATAGTTCCAAGTATAGTTTCATTTATTTTTTTTCCTCTGTAGATTGAGTTTTGTGATGCTGTTCTCCTCTTGCCTGTCTGTTCCTTCCAACTCTCCTTTGATGGTTTATTCTCCATGTTACACCCCCTAGCTGAGGGTGTATCCCAAGTCTTTACTCTAGGCTCTCTTCTCATCACTTTTTAAAAATTCAATTTTATTTTCAGTCCCAAATTTTCTCCTTCCTCCCACTCCCTTCCCTATCCATTGAGAAGGCAAGAAATACAATACTCATCATACAGATGCAGTCATGTAAAACATTTCCATATTGGCCATTTTTGGAAAAAAAAAAGAGAAAATATGCTTCAAACTGTACTCTGAATGTATCAGTCCTTTAGCTGGAAGTGGATAACATTTTTAAAAATCATGAGTCCTTTGGAATTGTGACGGATCATTATGTTGATCAGTTACTAAGTCTTTCACAGTTGATTACCATTACAATATTGCTGTTACTGTGTACAATGTTCTTCTAGTTCTGTTCACCTTACTGTAAATCAACTCATACAAGTCTTCCCAGGTTTTTCTGAAACCATCCCCTTTGTCATTTCTTATAGCACAATATATGTACCACAACTTATTCAGCTATTCCCCAATTGATGGGCATCCCCTTAATTTCTAATTCTTTGCCACCACAAAAAGAGCTTCTATAAATACTTTTATATCTATGGGTCCTTTTCCTCTTTCTTTCATCTCTTTGGGGCATAAACCTATGTTCTCTCTTCTTGTGACATCTTTATTAACTCCAGTGGGATCCATCATCTTTATTCACATGATTACTTATCTGGATCAGGTGTGGAGGTATAGCAGGGTATAATATTTAAACACTTTAATGTTTTTTAAAATATCACTGATATTTCCTAATCTCCTCTTCCCAATAAGGCCCTCCCTCATATCAAAGAAACAGTTAAGAAAAACAAATCAACATATTGGTAATGTCTGACAATGCATGCCTTACTCTGCACCTGTGGCACACTACTTCTACTAGGAAGAATGTTTCATCATCAACCCTCTGGAGGCCAGATTGGTCACTGGATCAATGCAAGTTTAGATGCCTTTCATCGCTGGTTTCCTTTACATCAATGAGGTTAGTATATAAATTGTTCTCTTGGTTTTCCTTATTTCTTGCTTCATTATATATCAATTCATACAAGACTTCTCAAGTTCCTCTGAAATCTTCATAGTCTTTTTTTCTTATGGCACAGTCATATTTGATTACATTCACATACCAGTGAGTTCAGTCATCCCCCAACTGGTGGGGAAACTTGTTTCCAGTTTTTTGCTAACATGAAAAGTGTTGCTATAAATATTTGCATACGTGTGACTTTTCCTTCTGTTTCTTGCCTCCTTAGGATATATGCCCAGCTGTGGTATCACCAGATCTGAGGGTATGAACAGTTTAGTGACTTCTAGTATAATTCCAGATTGTTTTTCAAAATGATTGGACCAATTCCCAGCCTGTCTCCTCACAGTCTTTCCAACATTTATTATTTTCATATTTGCCAATTTGATGGCAATCTGATTAGTAATTTGGAGCATTCTTTCATATGATCATTATAGATCATTTTGGGGTAGACAGCCCTCTAACTCACCAATGGGTTTGAGACCCCTCAGTTACCTTCAACCTGGTTTAGCCCATCTGCTGAAATGGTTTACCAGGGTGTTGCCACAGCACATGCTACAGTTTCTTGCGGCCACAGGTGAGAGTTAGGTGGAACAGGTGGGCACCAAAGATGGAAAGCAGCCTTGAAAAGGGCTTGGCAGCCTTCACACCAGAGGTCTTTCCTAAACACACTAAGTTTACTTACCTTGGTAGTGTACTTTCCAGGGACGTGTACACTGATAATGAGGCTGACGCATGCATTGCCAGAGTTAGCTCAATGTTTGAGAGGCTCCGAAGGAAAATATGGGAGAGAAGAGGTATTAGATTGATTACCAAACTGAAGGTCTACAGAGCTGTGGTGCTGACCTCATTGTCGTATGTCTGTAAAACCTGGACAGTCTACCAGTGCCATGCTAGAAACTGAATCACTTCCATTTGAATTGTCTTAGGAAGACCCTGAAGATCACCTGGCAGGATAAGGTCCCAGACACTGAGGTCCTCTCTTGAACTAAACTGCCAAGCATTCAAACTCTGCTTCAGAGAGCACAACTCCAATGGGCTGGCCACATTGTTCAAATGCCAAATGTCTAAGACTATTTTATGGAGAACTCACTAGGGCAAGCCTTCACATGGTAGTCAGAAGAAGTGATACAAGGACACTCTCAAGGTCTCTCCCAAGAACTTTGGAATTGTGTGACATGGGAGACACTGGCACAGTACTGCTCAGCATGGTATGCCCACATCAGAGAAGGTGCTGTGCTCTTTGAGCAAAGCAGAATTGAAGAAGCTCAAAAGAAACGCAAGATGTGAAAATTTAGAGAATCCACCCCAAATGTTGACATGGACTATTTTTGCCTGACCTGTGGTAGAACATTCCGAGCTTATGTTGGTCTGATCAGCCACAGTCGGACACACTGTAACTTGACTCTAGCATAGTGATGTCATTTTGGTCCTCTTCGAGAACAAAGGGCAACAACCAATCAACCAACCACTGATCGTTTTAATTTCTTACTTTGAAAACAGTATGTTTACATCTTTTGATCACTGATCTCTGGGGAAATGTCTTTTGCTCTTATATATTAGTGATACTTTTCTAACTAGGTGGGATATTAAATTTTCATTGGAGATATTTCATAAAAAGATTTCCCCCCTAACTTTCCCAAGAGGTAGCTGGTGGCACAATGGATAGAGCACTGGGCAGGAAATGGCTGAGTTCCAATCTGGCCTCAGACACTTACTAGCTGTGTGACCCTGGGCAAGTTACTTAGCCCTGTTAGCCTCTGTTTCCTCATCTGTAAAATGACCTGGAGAAAGAAATGGCTTCAGTATCTTTGCCAAGAAAATGCCAAAGGGAGTCATGAAGAGTTGGACACGACTGAGAAATGACTGAATAACAAAAAAAGCACCTTCTTCTCAGGGTTGTTGTAAGGATCAAATGAAATAATATTTTCAAAAGTACTTAGTACAGTGCCTGGCATATAGTAGGTGCTATATAAATGCTTATTCCCTTCCAATAGCCAAGGGTATCTGAGTGGGTACCTTTTTGTCCTTGCTATATTATTTTTGCTGATTTATAAGCTTTAAAAGTTTATGTAGTCAAAATTTTCTATTAGAATTCTTACCAAAGCATATGTTTCCACCTTCTGTTTTCCAATTTTTTTTTTGAGGGGGGAAGGCAAGGCAATTGGGGTTAAGTGACTTGCCTAAAGTCACATAGCTAGTAAATGTGTAAAGTGTCTGATTTGAACTCAGGTCCTCCTGACTCCAGGGCCGATGCTCTACTCACTGTGTCACCTAGCTGCCCCTTGTTTTTCCAATTTTTTAAAGGTACTCTAACCTTTTGTGTTAAGATCACCAAGCTTATTACAGAGCTAAGATTAACAGACTTAAGATTACAGAGCTTATTGCATGGTACACGCTATATAGAAGTGTAATTCTTGGGAAACTGGTTTCCAGTTTTCTTAGCAACTCTTGTCTGGTTACTCATGTCCTTGGGTTTATTAAACACTTGGCAACTGTGTCTGTGGGCTTGGTTTGATACTGGAACAAAAAGAGATACTTACAGGTCATTCAACAGTTAAAAAAAGGAATTTTACTTAGTCACAGAAGAAAGCTAGTCAACAAAGACAGGCATTTTTCTGAAACTTCAATCACCCTTTAAAGTGATTCAGCTGAGCCTTAATTGCTTGCCTGAATTACCCACCAGGCCTGCCAAAGCCTTACAATGCACCTGGAGCTCCTAATGACTGTTTTGTACTCAAGTGATAAGGAAGTGATGTAAATAGTCTGAACCTTTAGTCCTCTGAGCCAACCAAATCTTGAGGGTGACCTCAATATCTTTTAAGGAAAAATCAATCTAAATAATATGCGGAGAAGGATTAGGTATTTCTCCTATCACATCCCAATCCTTGGTGGTAAGGTCATTAGGGTCTTATAGAAGACCTTCCAATACTTAAATGACTAGGGCTATTATTGGTCAACTCTGATCTCCCATATTTAAGAAGCCTGATACAGATAAGGTGGTGCATAGAGTACTGCTAGCTAGCTGCTTGAGGCAGCTGGTGGCATGACATGACATAGAGAGCTGGGGGTGGAGTCAGGAAGACCTGAGTTCAAATCTAGCCTCAGATATTGACTAGCTGTGTGATCCAGCTCAAGTCACTTCACCTGTCTGCCTCAGTTTCCTCATCTGTAAATGAGGATAGCAGTATCTATCTCCCAAGGTTGTTGTGAGGACAATATAGGATGACATTTTTAAAGAACTTAGAACAGTGCCTGTTTTCCTTAGCTGTACACGGCACTTTCATAAAAACTGACCATGGATTATGGCATAAAAACCCCACAAACAAATGCAAAAAACCAGTAATATTAAACGCACCCTTCTCAGACCATAACGCAATAAAAATTCCATTCAATAAAGGTCCTTGGAAGCATAGATAAAAATTAATTGGAAAGTAAATAATCTAATCTTAAAGCATGAGTGGGTCAAAGAACAAATCATAGAAACGATCAATAATTTCATTCAAGATAATGACAACAATAAGACAACATACCCAAATTTGTGGGATGCCGTCAAAGCAGTACTTAGGGGGAAATTTATATCTTTAAATGCTTACAATCAATAAAAAGAAGAGAAAAAGCAAATATTTTATTTTTGAATCACTGCAATTGGGCATGCAACTAAAAAAACTAGAAAAACAACAAATTAAAAATCCCCAATTAAACACTAACGTGGACATCCTGAAAATCAAAGGAGGGATTAATAAAATTAAAAGTAAAAAAAATCAAACTTGTATGGGGGCAAAAGTTATCATTGCAGTTTATGCAAGCAGTTAATGAATAGATCTTTTTTTAAAAAGCACGTGAGTTACAGTATTTGAAATCATCACAGGGTTCATTGCACATTTTGGTGGTAAAAAGGGATTTGAGGAACACAAACCATCACACAAACACAAAGCTGCTGTAGATAGTGCCATTGTACACTTGCTCTGATTGTGGGGGCTTCATGCTTGATTGCCCCCAGAATTCTTTCAGTCTCTGTAATGTGGTACTTATGTGAATTACAAATTCAGAGGACATTTCTGCTTTGTAATGAATTATAGATTTAGGCAATGGAGCACATACTTGCCATGGTGTCTCATCACCGTTACATTGTCTGTCTAGTCTTTGTTAACAGATTTGCCATATGATTTCATGCTTGGTTGCCTTTATGCTCTGTAAAGAGTCAAAGACTCAATCAACCTTTTCCTCTTTTCTATACATATGCCTGCCAGTCTTGTAATAATTTTGACACCTGAGTAATCCAAAATTCCCATTTTTGTTCCCTAGGAAGACAGTGTCACTACAGAGAAGTTTCCTGATATAAGTCACTCCCATTATCTCCGATGTTTAATTTTGGTTTGGCTCATAGACACTGCTCTGACTTTGGGCATGGAGCCATCACCTGCCTTCCCCAAAGGCAAAGACTCTATTTTGGACCTATGAAATATGAATTTGGCCTCACTTACAAATACAATCATGACTTAGCTTCATCCATATGGGAGACTTCTAATTTTGGTCTGTCTACCTCCTGATTTCTTCGCTGGGGTGCCCTCTTTGCCCATTCAGGTTGAGCAACTCTTCTTCCCTAGACGGAGGTTTAAAATCCAATTCCCATTTACTGGCCCCTACTGGGACTGTATCAAGAATTTCTGAGTGGTAAAATTGGTCTGGTAGTTTACAGAATATGTTCTTGGTGTATTCTCTTGGGCTAACTTGGTTATAAATTATTTTACAGCTCCTTTTAGTACTCTGATATGATTTCAAAGTTTTATACCTAGGTCTACTCACTATGAGTAGGCCTCTGTGTGCCAAAATACTCATTACATGATAATCCATATATTATGAAGCCACCCTATTTTCAAAAGATTGATCCATGATGACAGTACTTAAAGAAATCACAATGTTTCAGTACTAAACATGTGACATCAATCAATCAATCAACATTTATTAAGTGCCAACTATGGGTCAGGCATTGTGCTTAAGCACTGGGGATACAAAATGAGGCAAAAAGGCAGGCCCTGACCTCAAGGAGCTTACAATCTAATACGGGAGACAACATGCAAACAAATATGTACAAACAAGCTACATACAGGATAAATAGGAAACAATTCAGAGAAGGAAGGCACTGGAATTGAGAGGGGCTGGGGAAGGGCTTCCTGTAGAAGGTGGGATTTTAGTTGGGACTTGAAGGAAGCCAGAGAGGTCAGTAGTTGGACTGGAGGAAGGAGAAAATTCTAGGCACAGAGGACAGCGAGAGAAAATGGCCAGAGCCAGGAGATGGAGGGTCTTGTTTAGGAAAGAGGAAGTGAGCGTCCCTGGATCACAGTCCATGTTAGGGAGTAAGATGTAAGAACACTGGAAAGGGAGCTTATGAAGAACTTTGAATGCCAAAAAGTGAGCATTTTGTATCTAATCCTGGAGGTACAAGAGCCACTGGGGTTTACTGAGTGGGGGAAGATGTGTGTGACATGGTCAGATCTGTTTTAGGAAGATCATTTTGGTGGCTGAATGGAGGGTGGACTGGAGTGGGGAGAGACTTCAGGAAGGCAGGCAGACCCCACCCCTCTAGCAGGTACTGCATGAGGTGACCAGGTCTGTACCAAAACGGCAGTGTCACAGGAGAGAAGGGGGGCATATTTAAGAGATGTTGCAGAGGTGAAATCAGCAGGCGTTGGCAACAGCTTAGATATGGGGATGCGAGAGATAGTGAGAAGTCCGGGACGACTCCTAGGTTGTGAGCCTGGGGGATGGGGGTCAGGGGAGGCATGGGGGTGGGGGTGGGAGGGGATGGTGTTGCCCTCTACAATAATAGAGAAGGCATGAGGCAGAGAAAAGTTTAAAGGGAAAGATAACGTGTTCGATCTTGGCCATGTTGAGTTTGAAGATATTCAAGATGTCCAACAGACAGTTGGAGGACCTCAGGGTCACATGATGAACAAGATGGAAGGCTAGATACCTTTCCAGATGCTCAAAAACTTTTAAACTTTTCCAAAATAGGAGTTATGCACCAGAGATAACACACATTCAGCTGTCTCCATGTTTTAACACCAAGACGTCTAGTGAGGCAACAACCTGATGAACCTGATAGAGAAGGTTAACATACTCATTCAGCACCCTCTCCTCCACTGACTACCTTGCTCTGCACTTTCAAAAGCCAAAAGCCAAAAACTTGTTCTAGCTGGAACTGAAGTATGCTGGCTTTCTCAGGAACAGAGAGAACAGAGGCACACGTGCATGTGTGCCTACTATGTGCCAGACCTGTTCTTTACAAATATTATTGTCATTTGATCTTCACAAACAACACTGAGAGATAAGGGCTATTATTTTTTTTACAGTATTACAGTTTTACAGTTGAGGAAACTGAGGCAGACAAAGGTGAAGTGACTTGCCCAGGATCACAGCTCATCAGGGTCTGAGGCCAGATTTGAACTCAGGTCTTCCAGGCTCCAGGCCTAGAGTTCTATCTACTGTGCCACCTAGGTACCAGGAAAAAGAAGTGAGCAATAGGGAGACATAAGGAAAAAAGACTGAAATTACCAAAGATCTCAGAAGGAAGAAAGCTCTAAGACCCTGAGCACAAGCAGATAAACCAACAGGGAAGTACTAATGACAGAAGGGAATGTGGCCTTCAATTCAGCTAAACAAATCCAGATACCTATGGATATCACAAAACTAAGGAAAATGGATCAATACCTGATGAGGCACATACTGTGTAGATTCTCAAGATATTGGAGAACCACAGAAGGATGTTCCTGAATAGTTTGAGAGAAATAAGAATTGTGAAAGTAGAATTTATGGCCTTCATAGCAGAATAGAAAAGCTTCAAGCCACAGTGCAGGAATCCAGGAGTGCAGGATAAAGTAGAAGAAAAGTATAACACAGTAACATTGAAAGAAAACATCAATTCTATACAAGAAAAATATCAATTTCTAAGACAGGATATACAGGGACAACTTAAGGACTCATCTTCCAAAAGAATGCCACAAGTCAAAATCCAACAGGTAGTTGGAGATGCAAGACTGGAGATCAGGAATGAATAAAGAGATCCAAGCTGTTGACGTTCTCCAATTTATCAATCATTACTCCACTGTTTCTGGGCCTTGTGTGCCTAATCTGTTCCAGTGATCAACTTTTTAATCCATTCCAAGTAGTTTTGATGGCTGCTGTTTGGTACTATAGTTTGATCTGGTATTGCTAAGCTCCCTTCTGTCCCGCTTTCTTTCATCATTTCCCTTGAGATTTTTGATCTTCTATTCCTCCAGATGAAAGTTGGTATTATCTTGTCTAATTGTAACCTGTGGTAGTTTGACTGCTAGCACTGAATATGTAAAATGCTGTCTTTTTTTTTTTAGTATATTTGCACAGCCCAAACATGAACAATTAATGTCCCCAATTATTTAAGTATTTCTGTTAAGTGTTTTATAGCAGTAATCTTATATTTTGTCTGTGTCTTGATAGATTACATGTAATACATTTTATATATTCATTTTAATTTTTTAAAAAAATCTCTTACTGCTGGGATGTGTTGGTACTACACAGAAAAGTCAGTGGTTTCTGTAGGCTTACTTTATAATCTGTTACCTTGCTGAAGTTACTGTTTCAATTTTTGGTTGAATCTTGAGTTCTCTAAGTAAACCATCGCATCATTTACAAAAATTATAATCATGTAGTTTTTTTTTAAAAAACCTATTCTTATCGCTCCAGTTTCTTGTTCTTATTACTACAGCTACTATTTCTAGAACCATATCACAGTAATGAGTAGATATCATTGCTTATCTCCAGCATTTCTTCATTACAGATCATCTACCTCTTGGTTTTAGATATAATTTGCCATGAAAAGGAATGGTCCATTTATTCAGATGCTTTGACTTTTTTTTTTTTAAGATATATTGGTATCATATTTTGTCAAAAGCTTTTTGAAAAAAAACCTACAGATCACTGTGTAGTTTTTGTTATTAATATTATTAACAATTATTATAATTTTCCTAATATCAAACCAGCCCTGCATTCTTGATATAAATCCACACTGGTCATACTGTGTACTGCTTTTAATATGACTGTATAGCCTCTTTGCTAATATTCAATAATTAATATTTTTCATTGATATGCATTAGATATTAGTTTATAGTTTTCCTTCTGTGCTTTCTCTCTCCCTGGTTTGGATATCAAGACCACATTTGTCTCATAAAAGGCGTTTGGTAGGATGTCTTCTTTCTCTTGTTTTGCAAACAATTTATGTAATACTATGTCAATTGTTCTTTGAATGATAGATCCGTGTCTGGGGTGTTTTTTTCTTATTTCTTTAAATAAAAGGTATTCCTTTTGCGTTTTTGCCCAATATTCCCTCCTATCTCAATAGAACACTTCTAACAGAGACAGAATCAGGGTTAGTTTTCTGAAGCCAAGATTAGACATAGGAGATAATCTCAATTTTGATGTCTCGCTGTGATTTTCATTTACATTGTTATCATCATGCAAATCATCTGATTCTACTTTTCTTTGCTCTACAACTAATATGTTCCCATATTTTCATCAAATCAACAATTATTTATCTGTGTCAGGCATTGTGCTAAGTACCTGGGATAAAAAGAAAGGTAAAACGGTCCCTGTTCTCTAATGGGGGAAGATAACATACAAATAGCTATGTACACACAAGATATATACAGGGTAAACTGGAGGCAATCTCAGAGGGAGGCAACTAACATTGAAGGGGAATGGGAAAGGCTATGACCTGAATGAAGTGAGGCAAGCCAGGAGGTGGAGATGGGAAGGTGCACAGCATTCCAGGAATGAGGGACAGCCAATGAAAAGGAAGTCGGGAGATGGAGTGTCTTGTGCAAGGAATAGCAAGGAGTCCAGTGTTTCTGGATCAGAGTACGTGGAAGAGGGTCAGGAGCAAGAAGATGAGAAAGGTGGAAGGGCCCAGGTTGTGAAGGGCTCCTTGTATTATTTCTTGATTCTGTCTCCCATATTCTTTGAATTCTTCATCTTATTTTCTGTAGCTCAATAGTATTTCATTAACTTTATGTACCACAAATCTCCAATTGACTGGCACCCATTTTGTTTCTACCTTTCTGCTCTAAGAAACAGTACTGCCACTGATATTTTGTTATGAGTTCTGTACTTTTAACTGTATTTCATAATTCACATCATTTTATTACCCGCTCCACCTCCATCATATTGACCTTTCAGGGTACAAGCCCAAGTGTTATATATCTGAGTCAAAGGCTATGAACACTTTGGCAACTTTTCTCAAACAAGCCCAAACAGTTTTCCAGGATGGTTGGACTAACTCACAGCTCCCCAACAGTATGTTAGTGTGCCAACTGCCCACAGCATGCTCACCTGCCCATCTGAGGGGAAAACTTCAGAGTTGTTTAATTAGTGATTTGGATCATTCTTTTGTGAATATTGATATTTTGTTTCTTCTCTGTAATTTTTCTTTTAAAAAGACTTGTATCTTTTGACTCCTGGTGACCAGATTCTCACTTATAGATAGCTGTTGTGAGCCCAGGGCTCTGGGACTGCACATGATAGACAATGGGGTGTGGGAACCAGTGGGCCTCAAGCCAGAGTATAGAAAAGTATAATGGTAGGAGGTGGGCTGTGGTGGGGAATATATATGCCACAACCTGGCCAGAGAGGGACTGTAAGCTCTTGGGACACATGGGAAAATCTTGGTGAAGAAGAAGCCCAATTAGGCAGAGTCATTCGGATGCTGGCCTAAGCCTAAGTGCCCTAGGATTGTGTGTAACAATAATGTTATGCGGGCTCTGCAGTAGGTGTCCATGTAGATCAAAACCTTATGAGCAGAGAGAAGAACTGCAAGCTAAAGGGGTTAGAATGTTCTAAGTGTCCCTAAGGTTGTGGAGTCACTTGTTGGCCACCATCTCGCATTCAGAACTCTATGGGAGCCCTCTGGGTGGGACAAAACAGGCATACTGTAAAGGGCTTGCTAAAGCGCACATAAAGTATAACAAGCCTACCCCTCAGGGTATGGAAAAGGTTGCTTTATTGGAAGGGTATACCAGTACAGGGGGAGAAGCAACCAAAATTGGCCTATTTGGCCTTCCCTATATGTAACACTGCACCTCATGTTACAGTGGACAAAATATTAGATTCGCCATCAGATGCTGTAGGTTTAAAACCCAGCTTTGCCACTTATGAACCATGGGACCATTGGCTTGAGTTTCCCCATCTGTAAAATGGTGGTGTTGGGACTGGATGAACTCTCAGAGGTCCCTTGCAGTTGGAAGCCTTGAATTTCCTGTCCCACCCCTAGCAGAAGATACTCCCTGATGAGAGGGGCTATTTTCATTGTTTTGCTTTTATCTCCCGCGCTCAGCACAGCTATGTGCTCACTGAGTGCTTGTTGAATTGAGAAAGTGCAGGTCTAGAGTTCATCATAAAGGAGGCAGTTGAAACCACAAGTTAATGGAATTTCAGAGAAAGAGAAAAGTTTTGGCCTAGGTCAGACGCTTAGGGAATAGTTTTATTAAGAGGCTATAAGGAGGGGGCACCACAGTGCAGAATGCTGGGCCTGCAGTTGGGAAGATCCGAATTCAAATCCAGCCCCAGCCAAATGACTAGCTGTGTGACCTGGGGCAAGCCACTTCACCTTTATCTGTCTCAGTTTCCTCCTTTGTAACTTTAATATCAATTAAGTTGGGTGTTTTTGATTGAGTCTTATTAGGTGCTAAGCCCCAGGCCCAAACCCCTATCTATTAGGGTGGGCATGAAAGCCCTCAGGGTCTTAAGGGGAGTTGCTAAGACCAGAGCCAATAGTAAGAGCTTAAGTTCTGGTTGCTCAGATGACGTTTGATGACTGCTAAAGAGTGCATAAAAAGAGAGAACAGAGCTATTTGCTTAGGGCTCTCACACTTGGTGGTGTGCTGATGTGGAGACTCTGGGCAGCTGTAGTTAAGAGACCTCTAGCTTGTAAATCCGGATGTTGGGACTTTGTTAAACCCTGGTAACTATGTATTGGGATTTGAATCTGACAAGGTCTGTTGATATTTGTGATTTGTTTGTGTTTGCTCTGAAGTTCAGGGTGCTTGCTTTTTCCCCTGAACTAAATGAATGATATTCGTATGCTGGATTAAAGTAAGATTGTTAACCCCTTAACGCTGCTTTCCTTAGTAAAGCAGATCAAAAGAACCTGGGCTTGCAGTGTTCTGTGAGCCAGTTGTTGGTTTTGCACAGCCACAGTAGCTGCTAGCAAGATTGTTGAAACAGTAACATGGGGATCATAACAGCACCTACCTCCCAGTGCTGTTATGAGGATCAAATGAGATATGTTATAATATGCTTTGCAAACCTTAAAGTATGTAACAGTATCTGTATAAGATACCAGGACCGCAAAAGTTCTAGGTCTGGAGTCAAAGGAGCTGAGGTCAAGTCCTGATTCTGATACTTATTATCTGTATGACCTTAGGCAATTCACTTAACTTCTCTGCCACCAGTTGCATTTGTACAGTGAGGAGGCTGGTTCCTTCAAGTTCTATGATTCTATAAATATCTAAAGGACTGTCAAGTGGAAGAGGGATAAGACACTGGGCTGCTTAGCTCCAAGGGGCAGAACTAGGAATAATGGGTTGGGTTGAAATTGCATAGAGAAGGATTTAGGTTTGATGTAAGAAAAACTTACCAACTTACTGAAGGACATGGACAGGAATCCCATAGGATGAGCAGGCATGGAGGGGTTGCAATCTTCTGGGTTAGTGGGAACATTGATATCAATGAGAGTCCAGATCCACCTTCATCCCTGACACTGCTGTCCCAAAATGCTCCTGCATCTCTGGAGGTAAAGGCACCTTCCAGTGGAGACTGGATGGCCACTTGTTGGGAATGTTGTAGAGGGAGCTCCTGGCTGGCAGACAAGTAGAATGGATGGACTCAGGTCCTGTGAAATTCAACCCTGGTAATCCATTACCTTTGTGTTTAGGTGGAACAAAGGCCAGAAACCGGAATTTCATTTTTGTTTCTGTATGTACTCATCCTGTAGGTTCCCATAAGATTTTCAGTAAGTGGAGAAATGAAAATCTTAAAACTCTTCAAGATGTCACTCAGAGTCCCCAGTGGCTCAGATGCCTTTTGGTTGCTCAGGAAGCACTTTTAAAATGGACTTTCCTCACCATCCAAACACTGCCCCACTCTGGCAGAGGCAACAACCTCCTGGCTGCCAAAATGAAGTCATGAGAGCAAATGTTTTAAAAACAAAGGCCACTCACATTTCTGTGTCGTTTTATTTCAAGAGGTGAAGCTTTTCATTTACGCCGTCAATGAACGCATTCTTTTAAGACAAGAGCATCTTTGTTAAAAGTGGTTTTATACAGAAATAGAATCAAGAGCAAAGTCAATTCCCTGAAACATGCACAGTTAGGTGCACTGGTAACTTGGTGCAGGTGTGGACACAAAAGGGAATTAGACTTTGAAGCCATTTGCTTCTGAGTAAAGCTATTTTGGTGGTTATAACCCAAGGACGCACAATTGTGTTCTGGACCTGGTAGGCTAAAGTAATATTTAAAAAAAAAAGATTTGAAAGGGCCACTGTGATAGACCTGACCAACAGGCATCAACACAGGGGGTGGGGGAGTGGGGATAAGAAGGGAGACAGTAATACTTTCAGTGTGTATTTTGGGTTAAGGGAAGGGGGTGAAGGAGCAGGTACCAATAAAACAGTGTGAATTATGGAATGCAGTTAAAAGGATAGGCACTGCGAGCCACATGATGTGATGCATATATAGTCAAGGCACATGGTTGGGATAATTCAAGAGGAGCTGCAATCTGAAGAGAATGGAGCACAGACACTAATTCTTCAGTTAACAAAGGGGTCAAAGCTTCCTATAATCTCACTGAAGGGCACTTATTGAGAAATCTACAGACAGACCCCTGGCTCCCTTTGAGACATACACATACCAATTTCCTTGATGGCAGGTGTGTCCTTTAAACTACATGACCTCTAGCTAGGTTCCAAGACAGACTCATTACATTGCTTTCTGTTCCTTTTATGCATCATACTATTTGCTTTCTTTCCATCTCCATTCTAGTCAAATGATTTTTGAAATCATTTAAATTTTTAAAGGATCCTGCCCCCACCCCCAATGAAGGCTGTTCAGTCACCAAAATATGCTTTGCTTGGTGACCTGAGCTCTGGCCAAGTATTTGCTCAATCTCTTGTCCAACTGCAGACAGCCACTTAATGTGCACAGGCCCGGCCTTGAAGGAAGTGCAGTCTGTAGCCAAACCCAATACAGGAGATGGGGGGAGAGAGGTGCTCTCAGCTACCACACCAGCTCCACTGCTGACTTGGCATTCAGTTTATTCATTCAAGACAACAGAACTGTTAAGCCCCCATAAGAAAAAGATTTCCTGTGTTCTACTTAAATAACTTCCAAGCCAATCCAAGCTGTTAAGAGTGTCTCTTCCTGTATCATGCTTGGCCAAAGCAGTTCTAACCACTTTGGGAACAAGAGGGTTGATCTGAAGAGCCCCTCCCCCAAAGAGGACAAAAATACTTAAACACACAACAGGGAAAGTAGCAACATTGTTCCAACTTTGGACAGGAATGAAACCATCACTTTTTCAACTCAATTGCAACAGAAAAGCAGAGAAACAGTTTGGTCCATTTTTCTGAACTGGATGCCAGAAAATACGATATGGGATGAATGGACTTGAGGAATTCCAACAGGTGCTTTCTATTAATCATTGATCTGATCCCCACCTGGTTAGCAATGATAGGCCTTGAGTGGACTCTACATGAACGGACGGACAGCACCAATCCTGGAATTCCAACCCCCCAAAAGGAGCAAAGGTGTGCCCTCACTACTGATTCTCTACTCGGAATGGTGTCCGTCCATACATATCAGAGGGGATGAGGCTGAGATGCATTGGATTCCATTAAAGTGCAAATGCTTCGGTGTATATGGTCACACCAACATGTGTGCCCTCTTTATTCTCAAGTAGCAATTGGAGACCTGGATGGCTCCATCTGGGTGACAGCAAAGAGTTCAAAATGACAAGTCCCTTTCCAACCAAGGTGGCAGTGGTGCAGAAGCAGTGGACTGGATGGCTCCAATTGGGGGCACTGAGATACACAAAGAAAAGTGCAGTCTGGGGATGATGGAAGAAAAGTGGAAGGAAGGGATGGACAGTAGCAATCAGGAGGAAGTTACTTGGGTTGCTTCTTAAATCCTTGCTCCCTTATGTTCTTGGCTTAAGATTGTTCTGACTTTATTTCGCCACACAGCTTGGCCAGGTAAGCCCACCACAGGCGACTGACACAACAACGTAGATGAAGATCTGGGGAGAAATGACATTTCTGTTCGTGAGCAAAGTACTTTAGGACATTCCAACCAAAGTACATTCCATTAGGAATCATCTCACTATACCCCACTGGTCCCATCATTTTGAGAGTCATTAACAACTCGTGTGTGTAAAGTACTTTAAGGTTTGCAAACTGCTTTTCCCTTATGATAACCGTGGTAAGGTAGCTTAAGTATGTCAGTGTTATGCTCATGTTACAAAGCAGAATTGCTAAGCTCAGGGACCACTTGTTGATGTATTCAGCTACTAAGACTCTCAGCTAGACCTTGAACTTTGGTCTTCTGACTCCAAGATCAGCTCTTTCTACCCGTCTATGCTGCCTATCAAGTTACGCTTCCTTCCTATACAAACTGATGGGCTAGCTGATCCAATTGATAAATTCAGAATTTGTCTAATTGTTTTTTTTTTAAGTCAGGCACTAATTTCTTTGACACAACTGGAGTTTATGACATTTCAGTGCAAATGTTAGTGGTAGTTGGTGCCACCTCCTGGCAAAGTGCGTTATACCCCATGTAGTAGAAGAGCATGCTCACGTCTGACACATTAAGGGAAACAGAGGATGTTTGGATTTAGGTGAAGGGAGAAATAGAAGAGAATTTGTTATCTGAATATACTACAGACTACCTGTAAAGGAAGAAAACATAGATGAGGAATTTGGAATGCACTTAATAACTCTGGTATAGATGAGAGAATTCTTGAGTTACTGATGATAATTTTATCCTTCGAAAGGTAGACAGGGAAATTCTATTCTGAATCTGATTTTCAGTATTATAGAGGAACTATTTCTAGGGCAGAAATGATGGGAACACTAGGGGTAGATGACCACCAGAGAAGAAGAGGAAATTTGGGCATAATCTGACATGTTATTTGGGATTTGAGGAAGGCAGACTTCAAAGGCAGGATAGGGATGATCTCATGCTTCAAGGGGAATCAGCCCAGAAGGAAGGGGAGATGCTCAAGAAGGAAATTCTAAAGACACAAAGGGAAACAACTGCAATGAGAAGGAAAAACGGGGATTTGAGAACATACAAATAAATGCACAGGAAATCTGCCAACCGACTTAGATTTTCCACAGCAATGAGGCAAGGGAGAAGAGGATAAAGGAGTGTGGCACTTGGTGTAGGCAGACTCCTTGCCACCTCTTGGCCAGGCCCAGTGATCTCCAGGCAGGTCCAGCATGAAGCTGGGTGAGTCTGGATCCAAAAGGATCTTAAAAGAGGAGAATCTTGGGGCAAATCTTAGAAGATGAAACTCAATAGGGGTTAATGTAAAGTCTTGTACTTGGGTAGAAAAAAATCAGCTTCACCAGCATAAGATGGGGGAGATTTGGTTAAGGCAGCAGTTTGCCTGAAAAAGATCTGGGGGGTTTTAATGGACTGCAAGCTTGGTGAGTCAGCAGTATGACATGGCAGCCGAAGAAGCTAACGCAGTTTTGGGCTGCCTTAAAAGAGGTCTAACTTCCAAGACTCCTTTAAGGAGGTAACAGTCTCTTTAGACTCTGCCCTTGTCAGACCTAACCTGGAGAATTGTGTTCAGTTCTAAGCAACCAGGATGGTGGCTGGCCATCTGTCATGTCATATGAGGAGTAGCTGAAGGAACTGGGTATGTTTAGCCTTGGGAAGAGATAACTTACATGGAACACGATAAGATTCAAGTATTTGAAGAGCTGTTGTGTGAAAGAAAGATTAGACTTGTTTTGTTTGGCCCCAGTTGCCAGTAAGAAATGGGTAGAAGTTGTAATTTGGGGCTGATGTCAGAAAAAGCTTCCTAACAATGAGAACAATCCCCAAATGGAATGGGCTACCTCCAGAAGTGGTGGGATTCCCCTCCTTGGAGAGCTACAAACAAAAGCTGGATGGCTGCTTGTCAGGTATATTATAGTGACGAGCCCCCTCTGAACATGGGTTGGACTGTTAAAGTCCCTTCTACTCTCAAATTCTGTGATTCCCATGATATAATATTTTTAAAACTGAAATGTTTATTGATTTATTTTGCTTTTACTTTCATTTTTAAGTATTTCTCCTCTCTGCCCATAGCCAGCAAGCCATCCCATGTAACAAAGAATGAAAAAAAGGAAAAAAAAAGCTATTTGGTAAAAGCAACCAATACACCAATCAAGTCAACCACACGTACCTGTTACCTCTTCACCTATAAAGAAGAGATCTTAACCATTTATCACCTAATTCAACCCTGCTCTGAAGTGAATGCTACTTGATAGTATCTTCACTTGCTTTCACCCTTCTAATGATGTAGAATTCACTAGCTCTCACAGCAACTATTCCTTGTTAGGAATTTCCCTATATTAAGGCAAAATCTGCCACCATATAACTTCTATTTCTCAGTCTCAATTCTGCCTTCTGGGACCAAACAAAATTTTAAACTCATCTTGACTCTTCTGCTTTACCCCAGGCAAGTTGTTGAATCTTTCTAGTCCTCAGTTTCTTCATCTGTAAGATGATGGGGATGAAGTAAATCTTTTGTAGCTCTAAATCTTAGCTTCCTAATCTCCTTTCAATATGATAGTTCTTTAAACATTTGAAACCAATAATCCAGTCTTTCCCCCAATCCAAACCCCAAATCCTCTCTTTCCTAGGTTAGATGTCAGTTTCTTTAACTGAACCTTACATGGCACAGTTTAAGGTCTTCTCCCCTCCTCCGAAGCTTAGTCATCTTCCTCTGGAAGTAATACAGCTTTTGATTACTGTCTCTCCAAATATGTGGCACCAAGAACTGACCACTCCCAATGTTGTCTGGAGTAGGGCAGGGGATAGAAAGTCTAACACTTTCCTTGTTCTCGCCATTGTATTTCTAAAGTAACACCAGCATAGGGTCACTCTGCTTTTTTGACTAGCACATGACACTGATGGTCCCCATTGAAGCTCCCACAGTCCTTTGTACTGTCTTTTCCTTACACCCTGTACTAATGCAGCTGACATTTTTGCACCCTGGGCCACAGGGCTTTACATTCACCCTTGCTAAGTGTGAAGTGGCATTTTGATCACTGCTTATCATGACATTCTAGGTCCTGACCACCCACCTCCCACTTTCATGCTATTAGCAGACCATCTCTACCATTATGCAAGTCATTGAGCAAATCTTTCGAGCTTGACATCATAGATGCCTAACACGCTCCAACCGTGTCACAATGACTGACAGGAGATCAGTAAGAAAGACAGGCATGTCAAGCTCAGGAAAACTAAGGGTTTGTGGAAGAACTGAGGTTCTGAGAGGCCCACCACCCTTCCAGTTAGCCAATCAGTAGGCATGTCTTGTGGATCTTTCTTTAACAATATCACTAGCTTGCATCTATACTCCCATGGTCACCACTCTGGCACAAGCTGTCATCAGCACTTACACGGCATCTCCCTCTCCAATCCATCCACCTCACTTCTCTGCTCAATAATGTTCAGCAGTTCTCCTCTATTGCCTCTAGGATAAATTTCAAATGTCTTCAGCTTGGAACTTCAAGCCCTTTACGATACAGCTCCAACCTGCCTTGCCAGGTACATTAGTTCCCTTTGCAGATTTGATGTTCCCAACAAACTGGCCTATTTACTGTACAACATCCTGGATGCTCCAGCTCCTTCCTTAAGACCTTGGCATAGGTCGTCTGCATGCCTAGAAGGCCCCTGATGCTCAGAATCCCCATCTGAATTCAAGGCTTAGCTTACGCACAATTTTCTATAGGAACTCTTTTGAAAGTTTGCTCTCCCTCCTCAAACGTTATCTGTTTATGGCTTGTATACTCCTGGGAGAATTCAAGATCCTTAAGAGCAAGGATGGCACCTCCTAAAGGGCCTGACCTAGAACTGCCACTTAAAAAGTGCTTTTTGGCAACATGAGATCTAGCAGCTTCCACATTAAGGGATCGAAGGGCTTGGAACATGATATTCCAGAGGTCAATGGAGCTAGGATTAAAACCTAGAATCACCTACCCAGCAAAACTGAGTATCATGCTCCAAAGCAAAATATAGACTTTCAATAAAATAGAGGGCTTTCAAGCTTTCTCAGTGTAAAGACCAGAGCTGAATAGGAAATCTGACTTTCAAACACAAGAATCAAGAGAAGCATGAAAAGGTAAACAGGAAAGAGAAATCATAAGGGACTTACTAACTTTGAACTGTTTTGCTTACATTCCTACATGGAAAGATGATGTGTATGATTCATGAGACCTCAGTATTAGGGTAGCTGAAGGGAATATACATACATACATACGTATACATATATGTGTGTGTGTGTGTGTGTGTGTGTGTGTGTGTATGACAGAGGGCACAGGGTGAGTTGTATATGAAGGGATGATATCTAAAAAAAAAATCAAATTAAGGGCTGAGAAAGGAATATATTGAGAGGAGAAAGAGAGAGATAGAATGGGGTAAACTATCTCACATAAAAGTGGCAAGAAAAAGCAGTTGTGTAGGAAGGGAAGAGGGGGCAGGTGAGGGGGAATGAGTGAATCTTGCTCTCGTCATATTTGACCTGAGGAGGGAATAACATATACACTCAATTGGGTATCTTACTCCATAGGAAAGAAGGAGGAAGGAGACAAAAAAGGGGGAACGATAGAAGGGAGGACAGATAGGGGGAGGAGGTAATCAAAAACAAACATTTTCGAAAAGGGACAGGGTCAAGGGAGAAAATTGAATAAAGGGAGATAGGATAGGAAGGAGCAAAATATAGTTAGTCTTTCACAACATGAGTATTGTGGAAGGGTTTTACATAATGATACGCATGTGGCCTATGTGGAATTGCTTGCTTTCTTAGGGAGGGTGGGTTGGGAGGGAAGAGTGGAAAGAATTTGGAACTCAAAGTTTTAAAAACAGATGTTTAAAAATAAAAGTTTTTGCATGCAACTAGGAAATAAGATATACAGGCAATGGGGCGTAGAAATATATCTTGCCCTACAAGAAAGTAAGGGAAAAGGGGATGGGGGGGGACTGGGGTGATAGAAGGGAGGGCTGACTGGGGAACGGGGCAACCAGAATATTTGCCATCTTGGAGTGGGGGGGAGGGTAGAAATGGGGAGAAAATTTGTAATTCAAACTTTTGTGAAAATCAATGCTGAAAACTAAAAATATTAAATAAAAAAAAACAAAAAAAAGATTGAAGTGAAAAAAAGTGCTTTTTGGATTGGATTAAAGAAAGGAGCATCAGGTCAATAAGCAGTTGAGGAATCATGGAATACACATAGAAAGTGAAGGTGAAAGCAAGACAAGACCTAGGGCAAAAGCTTGGTAAGCAGGTAAGGAAATGAGCTCAAAGTACAAGCAGCAAAAACTTGAAATCTCTTATCAGGCAGTTTTTATCAGGCAGTCTCATATACTTTCCGCTAGTCAGTCAACTAGCCAATAAGCACTTATTAAGTGCCCAATATGTGCCAAGCACTGTGCTGAGCACTAGAGATACAAAGAAAGGCAATAGCCAATCCCTGACCTCAAGGAGCTCAGAGTCTAATGTGGGAAATACCAAGCAAAGAAATATGTACAAACAGGATGAATGGGAAATAATTAACAGAGGGAAGGCACTAGAATTAGAAGGGGTTGGGGAAGGCTTCCTGTAGGAAGGTAGGATTTTTGCCAGGACTTAAAGGAAGCCTGGGAGGTCAGAAGTTGGAGGAAAGGAGGGAGAGCATTTCAGGCATGGGGGTCAGCTGGAGAGAATGCTCAGATCCAAGAGATGGAGTGTTTTGTTCATGGACAGCCAGGAGGCCAGTGTCACTGTGTCGAAGAGTACATGGCAGGGAGTAAAGTGTAAAAAGACTGGAAAGGGGGCAGAGGGGTTAAGTTATAAAGTTTTAAATGGCAGAGGATTTTGTATTTGATCCTAGAGATGACAGGGAGCCACTGGAGTTTACTGAGCAGGAGGGTGACATGATCATACCTTTGATTTAGGAAAAGCACTTTGGTCTCTGAATGGAGGATGGGGAGAGGCTTGAGGCAGGCAGACCCACGAGCAGCTACTGCAACAGTCCAGTCATGAGGTAAAGAGGGCCTGCACCAGGGTGGGGGCAGTGACAGAGGAGAGAAGGGAGCATATGTGAGAGATGCTGCAGAGGTCAACTCAACAGGCCTTGGCAATATGGATATAGCTTGGATCTGGGTGGGGGGTGTGGGGTTGAGAGTGAGGAGTCCAGGATGACTTCTAGATTGTGAGCCTGAGAGAATGGGAGTACGGTTATGCCCGTGACAGTAACAGAGAAGGTGGGAGGGGGGAGGGTCTAAGGGGAAACATGATAAGTTCCATCTGGGGCATATTAAGCTTAAGATGTATATAGGGCATCTAGAGTGAGATGTCTAACAGGTAGCTGACTGGAGTCTAGACATCAGCAAGGAAGTTAGGGCTGGATAAGCTGATTTGAGAATCATCAGCATAGAGATGATAATTCAATGCATGGGAGCCAGTGAGATCACCAAATGAAGTAGGATAGAGGGAGGAGAGAAGCCAGGAGAGAGTCCTGGGAGAAACCCTCTAACTGAGGGTACAAGTTGGATAAAGGTCCAATAAAGGAGACTGAGAAAGAGTGGGCAGATAGGAAGAGAACCAGTAGAGAGTTATATCCCCAAAACCTAGAGAGTATCAAGGAGAGAGAGTGATCAACAGCATCAAAGGTGAGGTATAGAAGGATGAAGATTGAGAAGGGCCATTGAATTTAGCAATAAGGAGATCACTGGTAACTACAGAGAGAGCCATTTCAGTTGAATGATGAAGTCAGAAAGCAGATTGTAGAGAATTAATAAGAAAGTGAGAAGATAGGAAGTGGAGCCACCTATTGCAGACTCAGCATTTTCAAAGAGGTAAACCACACAAGGGAGGGGAGATAAGGTGAATATGGATGGATGGATCAAACAATTTTATTGCAGATAGGGTTGACATGTTTGCAGACAGTAAGGACGCAAGAGATTGAAAGGACAGAGGGAGGATGATGGGGGGGAGGGGATATGATTTGTTGGAGAAGATGGGGATTACTTGTGCATGTAGAGGGGGTTGTTGTTCATCCTTCGTTTTCAAAGAGGACCAATGACACCACAGGTGATGTCTTGACTTTCACATGAACTGGATTTAAGTGAGACATTCTCTCTTCCAGATTCACTGAAGTCCAGTGCAAGAACAGCAACCTCATCATGTGAGGCAAGAGTGAAGGAGAATGATAGAAGGCATTTGAATAATGTGAGATAAGAAGGATGGGAGAAGAAAGAGATCTTGGTGAATGTCCTCAGTTTTTTCATTAAAACAAAAGGAAAGGTTCTCACCTGAGAAGGTTGGGGAAAGGGGAGTCATGGGAGGTTTGAGAAGGGACGAAAAGGTTTGCAAGAGCCTCTGTAGAGAGTAGGATAGCAAGTTAATTAAGGAGACAAGGCAAAAAGATTGCTTAGCTTCAATGAGGGTCCGGTTGAGACTGTACAACATAAATCTGTAGTGGTCCCAGTCACTCAAGTCAGCACAGCTGCATGATTTCTGCCAGGGCAAAACCCAATTCTAGCATGTGGCTAGTTCAGAACTTCCAAGTAAGGCATGTGAGAGATGTAGAAGAAAGCTGACTTGACTAGAGTGGGGAATGTAGGGTTGGAAATAAGGGCAAATCCAAGACAGCATCCTGGCCTGAAGAAAGAATGAATCTGATCCAGTAGATTTGTTCTTGTGTTTGTGGTGTGCTGCAGGACTAGCTAGGCCTAACCATAGAAGTTCTGGGACTCAGGCTGAATTGGTAGGACTTTGGAAGCCAAAAGCCCACATGATGCTGATATCTATTCAGGGGACTATGATGGGCCAGTCCAAGATATCCTTGAGTAATTTAACTAATAAATAAGAGCAATTCCTAACTTCTAAAATGCTTTAAGGTTTACAAAGTGCTTTCCTCGCAACCCAGTGAAGCAGGTGGTGCAACTACATCAGAATAATCCACTGTTGTTAAGGTCTGGATTTCCACTAAGAGTTTTGACTCAATGCAAAACCATCTAGAGCAGTGCTTCTTACACTCCATTTGGGGCCACGACCCACAGTTTAAGAAGCACTAAAGAGGCCCTGAGAGGAAAAAGTTTTCAAGCCTTGATCTAGAGTAACCTGTAGTATCCTCCAATATGGACACTCACATGGGGCTCTGCCTGTATTATCACTGGAGACAGCATCCCATTTTTGAATGGATTATATTTCAAAAGTCTGTTTACAAATTAGTTGCTTGGAACTCCGAATGTATTTTCCCACAGAAACGGTATCTAAGAGGTCTAATAGCACTGTAGATCTCAAGTACATTCAGAGTTCTCATCTGGAATCGCTGCTACATTCCAGAGCTCTTAAATTCCTCAGACCACCACTTTCTAACCAATCTCTTCTCCCTCTGCCTTCAGGCCTGTTCCAAGCCATCATTCCTTCTTGGGCTTTATTTCCCTCTCTTTGAAGTCTTGAAGCTATAGCTAACCAGTTCCCCTTGAGCCCTTGGCCTAACTCTTGGTTCTGGGTTACCCCCCACCATTCACCTTTTCTGCTTCTTCTTGCATGCTATTCAGTAGAGTCAGCATGAGTCATAAAACTACAAATTTGTTAGCCAATTAGAGGTGGGAAGGCTGCGGCAAAGCTCTGCTTTTATTTTGTTGCTGATGAATAATCAATAAATGGAATGCAATGAATTGTAATCCCACAGCAGATGTTCCATACCTTCTCTTCTCAAGGCTTTTACTGAAGAAGATCTGAGCAAACAGAAGCCATCTGGGGGAAGGTCCCTCTTCTCTCCTACTCCAAACCTCCCAGTCCCTCTATTTCATCCATCCTTGGTTTTCTATGCTTTTGCTCTAGTCTAGAAGGATGGTCCTGATCCTTTGGGACTCTGCTGTAGCATCTGCCACCACTGACCACCCACTCCCTCCTTCTTCTCTTGCTCTCTTAGTTCTCCTCCTGCCCACTAGACTCTTTCTTTCAACTCGTTTTTATTGGGCTATCACCCAAGAGTCTCTCATGGGTGTTGTCCCCAGTTTTGTTCTGGACCCTCTTCTTTTTTCATTCTATGTCTTCTCCCATGGGTTCAATTATTTCTATACAGATGACTCTCCTAAAATCCAGGCCCAAATCACCAGTTGGCTCCTGGGTATTTCTACCTGGCTGTGCCTACCTGGATCTACGTAGTAGGTAATCTCTAAGTGAACATGACTCAAACACAATACGTATTTTCCCCTGACTGCAGCATCTACTTCTTTAACCTTCCCTGCCTTTCTCTCTTCAAAAAAGCAAAAAAAGTTAGTGGTAACATGTTTCCTTCTGTCACTCCCAATAACTTGCTGCCTCTTACCCCACTTTGAACTCCCCTTTGTGACAAAGAAGTATAGCTGGGCAAAACAAAGCAGCACACTGCCTCTGTCTGACAATGTGGGCCTCATTCTTCACCTACAGTCTATGACCTGCTATCTGCCAAGAGAAGGCACTCAGCTGACTTTTCTAGACTTCCTTCACATCACTCCCCCTCACATACTCCAGCTGCAGCCAAATAAGCCATCTCCCACCTCCGTGCCCATGCTAGGGCTGGCTCCTGTACTTGAGGTACACCCTTCCTCCCCCCTGCCCCACTTCCTTTGTAAAGTCTTTCCTCATTGCTTCCTTAATGCTCTCTTTTGTCCT
This sequence comes from Trichosurus vulpecula, assembly GCF_011100635.1. Taxonomy (NCBI): domain Eukaryota; kingdom Metazoa; phylum Chordata; class Mammalia; order Diprotodontia; family Phalangeridae; genus Trichosurus; species Trichosurus vulpecula. The sequence continues at coordinate 2,310,007 of NW_023494378.1, forward strand.
CCAATGGTATTTACCAGAAGGGAGGCTCCTTGAGGGGAGGCATCTGGCACATAGTAGGTGACTAACGAAAGCTTGTCAGAAAGCTTGTAGCATGAGTCTTTCATGCTATAGTATAGTCCAAGCTCCCCTGGTAGTAGTTCTTCTGGCCTGTGATAGACCCTCCAAAATGGGGCTGGGCGATGGGACAGGGAAATGGTCTAGGACAGGGGTTTTACCTCTGTTTCTCTCTTTTTTACCTGTTGCCAGCTGTCCCTGTGGAGGTGACAGAGTGGAGGAGGCAGGACAGAGCCAGTGGTGGAGTGTGTAGCAGTGAGGAGAAAAAGAGGGAGAAGCAAAGGCTAAAAGGAAAATTTCTTGTACATGATATATGAGTCAAATATTTGGTTGTCCAACTGCCTGTATGAAATACCCATTCTGAGGCACACTGCCCAGAAATGAGTATTCATGGCCTTCTCTCAATTCTCATTCTCCTTGACCCCTCTGCAGCAGCCTTTGACACTGCTGATCACTCTCTTCTCTCTAGGTCTCTAGGACACCCTCCCTGTCCTGGTTCTCCTCCTACATCTCTGATTGTTCCTCTTCTGTCTCCTTTGCTGGATCCTTCTCCAGATCATTATCTCTAACCATAGGTGACCCTCAGGGCTCTGTCCTGGGCCCTCTTCTCTCCTCTCTCTATCCTACTTCCCTTGGGGACCTAATCAGCTCTCATAGATTTAATTATTATCTCTATGCCGATGATTCTCAGATCTATCTTTCCTGCCCCAATCTCCCTATTAAGCTCCAAGCTCCCATCTCCAACTGCCTTTCAGACATCTTGAACTAGATGTCCAGTAGACATTTTAAACTCAACATGGACAAAATGGAACTCTTTTCCTCTAAACCTCCCCCTACCTTCCCTATTACTGTTGAAGTCACCACTATCTTCCCAATCCCCCAAGCTTCCAACCTAGGAGTCATACTGGACTCCTCACTCCCTCTCACGCCCATATCCAATCTGTTGTCAAAGCTTGACAATTTGCCCTTTGCAACATCTCTTGAATACGCTCTCTTCTCTCCTCTGACACTGTCATCGCCCTGGCGCAGATCCTCATCGCCTCACACCTGGACTACAGTAGCCTTGCAGTATGCTGGTCTGCCCACGTCACTCCCTACTCAGTAAACTCCAGTGGCTCCCTATAATCTTTAGGATCAAATCCAAAATCATGTTTGGCATTCAAAGCCCTTCATGACCTGGCCCTCCTATCTTTTTAATCTTCTTATACCTTACTCCCTGGCATGTGCCCTTTAATCCAGTGACACTGGCCTCTTGGCTGTTTGTTCCACAAACAAGACCCTTCATCTCTCAGTTCCTGCAATTTTCTCTAGCTGTCTTCCATGGATGGAATGCTCTCCCTCCTCAACTCACCTACTGATTTGTCTAGTTTAAGTTCCAATTGAATTCCCATCTTTTACAGGATGCCTTTTCCAACCCCTCTTAACTCTAGTGCCCTTCTTTGTTAATTATTTCCTATTTATTCTTTACATAGCTTGCTTTTAAGTATTTGTTTGTTGTCTCCCCCTATAGATTGTAATTTCAAGGACAAGGACTATCTTTTGCATTTCTTTATATACCCAGTGCCCAGCAGTGTCTCGCACATAATTAATAAATGCTTCTTGATTGACCTGATTCATGCCAGCCACATGCTTTGAAAGGATAGGGATCCTCCTTAAGTGCTTTTACCCCTGAAACTGAAAATTCAGTTTTCTAGTATCAGGGTAGAACTTCCTAGGTTTTAATCATGGCATTGTTATTTGTGTCTCAGATTCAGAGGACCAACAAGGAGCAGCTAAAATTGGAGATTATAGGTTTTCTAAAAACTGTGAGATTCTCAGCACCCTCCAGATTTATAACTAAAAAAGAAGGGGAATTGGTCATTGGTGAGAGCAAGGAGCCTGGAGGCCCCATTTATCTTGACCCAATGTCAAGAGATTGAGAGGGAGGCTGCCAGCATTTCGGGTAGACTCCTTGTGGAGGATTGATAGGAAGACATGGCCTATACAAGATGTGACCTCCACAATCCATCTGGAGGACACTACTACATGAATGAAATCACATGAGATCACAGTGCATACTGAAGTATTTTCACATGGCCTATGGAAGCTACAGAGATCATTTTCATTATCTTGTCAACCTTTTAGTGAGAAAGGTCCATTTAGAGCAGACATCCGACCTCTTGCTTAGTGACTATGAAGCAATTTCTCAGCAGCTCACCTTCTCTAAGGACAACTGAAGCTGCCCACACTCACAGGACAGCATAGAGAAGCTCCTGAACTTACCATTGCTGCGATGATGATGATGACGGTGAGCTTCAGGTTCTTCATACACATGGCTCTGGCAAGGTTCCTGCTAGTAGTTTTGAAGGTGACTGACTAGAAGAAAATGAGCGAAGAGTTTGATCCGTAATATTCAATATTCCATTCTCTCAGTAACTCCTAAAATACATCTTGCCTCTCCCAGAAAGCTCTGTTGAGCATACATATAAAATTAGGCTTGAACATTTTCTTTATTGTTTCTTTAAAATGTTTGACTTCTAAGTAGAGAAAGGTGAGCAAGAAACACAAAGGGGGACAAAACAGTATCTACTCTAAACAAGGCCAATAGCAAGCAATCTGTTGGAAAAAAGAAACTCAACTTGGGTTCCAAACTTCACCTCCCAACTGATAATGTCCCCTCTTTCTCTACTGTCATCTTACTGCCCCATTTCATTTTGGTTAGAACTATTAAAGGCCCTCCAGCTGCTGCCTGGGAAAACACAGACCATACTGCTTCCTGGTGACACTGAACACTGAGAAAGGATGAGAGGTGGGGGAAAAGGCTAAACAAACTTTAGCAGTCAAATGGAACTTCCTCATCCCTATGAGCTTTGGTTAAAGGTCTGTAAAATATGGCAAATCTTTTCCCTTAACATTTCGGCAGCTATGAAAAATGTCAGCACTTGGGACTCTTTAACAAAAGCTGACATTTAGTTGTAATGCTATTTCTACGACTAAGCTGCTCACACTGCAATGGTTGAAAGAAAAGTAAAACTTGAATTGGAGCCCCTTAATCAGTTCTCACTAAGGGCAGAGAGACTCATCACCAGGAGGCTGCCCACTGGGGAGGATTTCATGGTGATCCATGAAACAAACACAAAGTAGCCCTTAAATCTGTGTGGCCTTTGCAGTGATGGTAGGCAAGCGGCAGCAAAGAGATCTGACAAAGGAGCTAAGAATCCCAGTTTTCCAACTGTCTATAAACTTTAACTTGGCCATTGGGACTCGAAATATGAGATCCTTGTCCCAAGATCAACAAGCAGACATACTGTTTCAGGACCAGGATCCTATCAATCTTGAAATTCTGGCTATAAATAGAGCCAGAAGAAAGAAGGAAGTTGCCACCAAACGGAAAGATGGTGGAAGGCACTCCTCAGACAGACAAAGGAGTTGACAGAGTTGCCCAAAGGCATACTACACAGTTTTTCATCTCACACTGCACTGCTCATGATAAGCATCTGCAAAAAAGACCACCAGAGTCACTGCAGCTTATGTACCAATAGTTATTGTAAAGAATGAAGAGGGAGAGACTTTCTACATAGAACTAGGTCAACAGAGGTTTTGGTACTGGGACTCTTCAATGAAAAGGTGGGACTAGCAAGGATGGTGAGAAATATACTGGAAAGCACAGTTTAGGAATAAGAACTGAAAAAGGCTAAAGACTCGTAGACTGTACACAGAAGCCTCATGCCTCTACATCACGAATCTTGGAGAAGAGAATCGCTAGGTGCTAGACAGGATGAGTGCTAAGTAACATTACAAAAAGTGAAATGGATTTATATTTTGACAGGAAATGATTTCTTACTGATGTGGCGATTACCATGTTACTCTTGAAGTAGCTATCTATATACACTCAGAGTAGTAAGGAGGATTTTATCGGAGGCAGTGTGGTATAGTGGAAAGACCATAAAACTTGGAGTTCCAATCCCAGCTCTAATACTTACTACCTGTGGCACTTAACTTCTGAGCTTCAGTTTCCTCATCTGTCAAATGAAGGAGTTGGGATTAGATAACCTCTAAGGCCCCTTCCAGCTCTAGATCATGCAATTGACTAAGAGATACTGAGAATACAATGAAAAGCATTTAATTTGATAAAGCAAAGTACCATTTCTTCCAACAAGGTGTCTCCTTTCTATGCAGCAAAATTATTAGAGAGGGTTATGACTGTACCAGGTATTCACTACTGTGATGGAGGGGCAGAGCCTCCTGGAAGAAATTTGCAACAATGAGGACAAGTCTGAACTAACCATCCACACAGGAAAAACCAAGTGAACGAAGAATGTCTATTACCAAGTTGAAAACATGTCTATCAGTACAGAGAGATACACTATACAAATAGACATTTAGTTGGGCTCAGAATTCAACACAAAGAGGAGAGAAGGCTAGGTTACCTTTAGGAAATTGCAAAGCTCTCTTAATAATCCCAAATTTCTCCCAGAAACAAAGGTCTATCTTTTCAATACCAATATAATACCAATATCATAGAGGTGTGGAACACAGTAGTCTCTGAAGATTCGAAAATAAATATTGCACTACAGGCAAGGAAAAACTCATGGTGGATGTGAACAAGCTACAACATAAAGCAAATAAGGAACTTTGCAAAACAGGAGTAAAGGATGTTATTAGGGAAATGCATGATTGAAAAATAAGACAAGCTGGTCATGTGGTGAGGGATAACAGCTGGAAAGTCTGTGTTCCACCTGTAGCATCCTTGTAATGTGAGGTGACACTGAGGAAGGCCCTTAGCATGTTGGGAGGAATGCTTCTGGCAAGCTCGTGGGAGAACATGGACAGTAGTTGAACAGGCTGGGCAGGCATGGATGCACTGGAATCTGTACTGGTGGAGAGAACATCCCCAGATCCATCTGAGTACTTGAGTATAATAAAACAGAATGGCTTACCTCAACTGCCCATCTGGAAAGCACAGATCACACAGTTTCTGTTCAAACCACAAAGCTTTTTGATCTCATTCATCCATAAAGAAACTCCACTACTTTACCTTAAACTAAGTCAGGATAACATATCAAAAGCTAAGTTGATTCAAAACTAGAGAAAGATTTTTTTAAAATCTATACAATATAAGAGAGGTAAACAAGCATTATTTCATGTCCACTCTTCAAAACCAATCCCAAATGTTTCTTTTTTTTTTTTTAAATCTAATCCCAGCCTAAATTTGGTGACCTAATAAGGAACCTATCAACACTCTTTTATTTTGCATCCACATAGACTATGAAAGAGCTACACGAGTTGTACTTGGCAGCATCTGGCCTTTTCTTGAAATTTAATAAGCATTTATTAAGCATCTATTATATGCAATGAATAGTGCTGGTCATCAGAGGAAACACAGAGATAAGACAGACAGATCCACTGCCCCCAAAGTCTGAGTTGTCTTACATAGAACTTGTAAGGAGATAAATACACTAAAAATTGGAACATGAAAAGTAAACTAGAGGAGAACAAAGTGCTATTGACATAATATGTGATGGAGAAATCACTTTCAGTGGCCAGGGAAACTGGGAAAGGCTTTATGGAAAAGATGGTAATTTGAGCTGAACCTTGACAACAGCACATCCAAAGGCACCAAAATTCTCCAAACTGTTTGCCTAGCTTGTCTAGAGGGTACGGTATATAACAGCTCCGTTATCTCAAGCTGAAAAGGTCACTTAGTGGCAGATTGTAGAATGCCTTGAACATGTCATGTCATGTCATGGTTCTCATTTTACAAATGCAGGCTCCCTGAACACTCTGGCAAGAAGTGAAATGGCCCACATAGCCAAGACACTGACGTTTCTTTGGAAAAAAAAATTATTTCTATTTAATAAGGGAGCCCTCTAAAAAAAAATCTTTATTGACTATTAATGGGGTAAAGTTCTCTTGCCTTTCTTTTATCCTGTCTAGCCTCAAGTAGACAAATAAGTGTGACTCTTTAAAGAATTAAGGGAAGGAGAAGGGAGGATTAAGAGAAAACAGAGAGGGGCTGCTTCAGTCTGGGATGAAAACCTGTGCCATCTCAGGGAGGACCTTGGAAAGAAGAGAAGCTGGAGTCCCATGCTGGATCTCCCAGTTCTTTCCTGACTCCAAGTGACACATTTCAGGACCATGGGGAGATCATGAGCCCTGCTGAGGTCAGTAGGCTCACTGCCTATCCAGAAGGAAAAGCTTCAGTTTTATAATCCAGACCAAGCTGTCATTCACTTGCTTCTAGAAGGATAGGCCTGGCCAATGGTGAATGGACAGGGGCAAAATGAACGCGCATTGCTATGTGATTTGTCAATAGCTTTACAGGTGGCTTTGCAGCTTCCGCCTACCTCTCCCTTATATTAATGTATTTTAGACCTCCATGTCTCTTAATGGTTAGCAAGAACTATGACAGACATATATTTCTCAACAAGCATATGAAATGAATGTGACCCCTGAGTAAAGGGCACATGGCAACTGATTTTCCCAAGTGATTTTCATTTCCCTAAATGTGTTTTGCTTTAAGGCTACTCCAGGCAAGGCCAGTCTTCTACATAAGCAGAGAAGTGGCTACCAGCCAAGCTGATGTAATCTGAGGGGGGCCAGGAAGGCTTGAAAGAACTGTGATCTCATTAGTGTGGATGCTCACTCCACCAATGTAGATCACAACCCCTCTAATTTCATGAATTTCTGTGGCCAAAAAAACCCCACCCCAAAACAAAAACCAAAAAACAACCACATACCTGGTCACCAGCCTTCCCCAAATAATAGACACATAGTCTGTCATCAAAACCTTTCTAGCTTGGCAGGCCTGGCCAGAGCCTGCCTGGCTTTTTAGAACTTGGAGGAAGACTTTAGTGGAGAATCCCTCTCCTCTCCCACAAAAACAAAATAATACTACTGGCAGTTAAGGTGCCCCAAATTCCACCATAAGGGATCCATTCCCTTGGGGCTTATGAAGATAATCCTTCTTCCTAAACTAATAGAAAAGGTGTTAGCTTATAGAGAGTTACCTGATAAAAGGTCTGGTTAAAGCCCAAAGTCCTCAGCGTTGCATTCAAGGCCTCCCCAAACTGGCTTTGGCTAATTCTGGCTTTGGCTCCTACTACCTCCTTTCCACATTCCACACAGGAGAAAGCCAAGTGGGATTCTGAATTACTCTCTGTCCTTCAGGTTTCCTTAGTCACAATGTGTCTGTCCATAGTGTCTTCACCCACCTTTAAGGTCCAACTCAAAGTCTGTCATGAAGCTTTCTCTAAGCCCTGGAGCTGAAAGCGATTTCTCCCTTATCTGTGTACATCTTTCCTCTCTCTTTGAACACGTAGGCTCTTCATTGTCAAGAGACTTTTCCTTACTCATCTTTATATTTCCCCAGTATACTGCCTGGCACACAGTAGAAAGCATTTAATAACAACTAATCCGTTTTGGAACCAAACTTTGGAATTTTCCCCAATGACTAAGCCATCAAATCAAATGTGGTTCTTGCAAAATACTTACTGAATCTACCAGATGTTCTGTTTTATCTATCAGTAACTCCAATCTTTCTCCTCGTTGGGCCACTAGATCTGGGGAGCAGGGGAGGAGGGAGGGGAAGGGGAGGGGAGAAGCAGCAGAATAGGGAAATTGGGGAAATAGAAAAGAAAAAAAGAGGCTAGTTTAAAATTCTGCTATTTTGTTCTTGGCCATAACCAAATTTGTCTGATTCCATGGCTGGCATTCTTGCCAGCATCTGTTCACTGCAGAACCATTAATCACCCTTAACTCACTGGAAGGAATGAGAAAGACCAAAACATCAGCTCTCTCTCTATTCGGAGATGACGGCTATTGCAAAATGTGAGGGAGATATGGAAGTAGCTTGTCCAATAATTTCTCTAATCATTTCTAATCACATGCCTAAAAACTAACAACTATTCACAGCTATTAGTATTCAAGTTATTAATAAAAGATCAAATGTAGGACTAAAATTCAGATCCCCTTCAATAACGCCATCTTGAAAAATGATCAATTTAAGTACCACTAAGCAAGTTATGAGTTAATTTTAACATAAGCTAGTCTTGTAAGGTTTTGGAGAACAAGTTTGGCTTTGAGAAAATCAGGACAAAAATGGACTCCACAAGTTGGGAGACTATGGCAGATTTTTTTTAATAGCATCCAAACTCAGTCATGTATACTTTTCTCTCTACAAAACTTGTATTTCTAAAGAAGTTATAGTTTAAGGTATAGATTGACAAGGAGATATTTACCTCACTCTATTTTTTTTTATTACTTACCAATGTAGTACCTCTGACACTGTTAGACTATTTGTCTTTTGGGGGGAATTTGTCTTGCTCTGTATCTAAGCATGGTCAGAAGATACAGAAGAGATAGAAAATATGGAGGCAGGGTTACACAAGATCTCCCTAAGTAGACAACAGTGCTTGGGGGTAAACAAACCAGAAGAATCTTTCTAACCAGTACAGAACCCTGATGAGCCCAAGCAGCTTGGCTCCTGCCCCTCCATTTGCCTAGAGGCTTCTCCTACTAGACCACAAGCCATACCAATGTTCCGGACCATGATTCCTTTTAGTTCATCCACTTGGGCTTGAGTCTCCACCACTTTGTCCACGTTTTTGTTCTCAGAGTGATGTTTCTATAAGAAAAGAAGGTTCATGTGAGGCAACCTAACACACAATGAAAACTTACTTACACTGCAAAAATTAGCAAGAATGACAAAACTGGGAGAAGAAGTGTGTCTAGTAACTAAGAGGTATAGCCTACCTCTTGGTCAGAAACTCCATCATCACAGATAGAAATAATACAGAAAGCAGAAAGAGACATTACAGAAAATAGAAAAGGAAGGACTATGGTACTAAAACATCATTTTATACTAAGGAAAAAATAACAAAAAATATACAAGAAAATATAAAACATATACCTGTGAGTAGAGAGTGGGAAGGAGGCAGAGGAAGAATAAAGATCATTCAATATGCTGGGGGAAAAAACCCAAAACAAAACCCAGGAATGAAGTTAAGAGCTGAGAAGCTTCAACATTTGGGCTATCATTCATCCCTTTTATCCCTCTCTTGCCCCTATGTTGGTTTAAACGTTTTTGTGTTCATCTCTGATTACCTGGCATTGTTTTCAGTGTGTGTGTGTGTGTGTGTGTGTGTTCATCTCTGATGAACTATATAAATAAATGTATAATACAATAAATATAAAGAATTCAGAGAAGCAGGTAAAGGTAGCCATGTGAGCTGATACAGAGTGAAGTTTAATTAAAAATGACTGTAATCATGTAAATAGAAAAAAAAACTAACAAAAAAGGAAATTCATCATTAGGTCATTATTATGGCCTCACTTGGCCCCGTCCTTCCCTCCCTTGCAGAAGTAGAGGACAACGGGTATGAAAAAACTGCATGTACTATTAGCTGGTGTCTCTGAGCAGGGTTAACCTGGGGTTATAAACTTGTTTTTAACATATTTTGATAACTGTATTTAAAAATAATTAATTTCCTTTGTAATCCTATATATTTTATTTTAAGCATTTAAAAACATTATTCTGAGAAGAGATCCATAGGTGTCACCAGACTGCAAAGGGGACCAGGACATAAAAAAGGTCAGAAAAAAGCACTTCTAAAAAGTTCTCTTTCATATTTCATCCCATAAGAAGGGATGCCTCCAAGACTAAGGAAGGAGGCAAAGAAACCTTTAGAAAAGATACATTTAGACGCAAGGGGATTTAAAAGCCAAATAAAAAAAAGGAGGTAGTTAAGTTCTTGGTGAATTCATATCAATCTCTTTAGAATGGAATTCAGCAGAGAGGTTAGGCTGGATTTCTAGATTTGGGAGTCACCAATCAGTCAGCCAATCAACATTTATTAAGCACCAACAAAAGGTACTCCCAGTTAAGCACAGGGAATATAAAAGGAGACACAAGCTAGTCCCTGCCCTCAAGGCGCTTACGATCAAAAGCACAGAAGGACTCTAGCCTCCTTATTCCTGGAAACTCTGCCCTTTGGAATGCAATAGCCCCAAGTGCTGCCTCACAGGGTCACTCACAGGCAGGCCACTGAAGCCCGGGAAACTTTTTGAGACAAACTAATGTCCAACCACGTCTTCCCCATGGCATCAGGAACAGTGGAAGTTTACTGGATTTGAAGTCATAGGACTTGGTACAAAGGCCAGATCAGCCATTCACTGCCAATGTGCCCTTGACTGGACGAGTGAGCTCCTTAACCTCTCTAGGCTTCATTTCTTATCTGTTAGATGAGGTATCTAGCTCTTTATCTAGCATGCTATTAGCCTATGACACATCTTGTACTTGAAGTTGAGTTTTGGAACCTAAGTATAAGACTTCGTGCCCAGTGAATTTCATCTTATTAGATTCAGTATAATGTTCTAGCAATTAAGAGCTTTTTGGATCCTGACTCTGTAATCCAATGTGTTAGTTTTCCCTTCTAATTTGCTGCCATCTGTAAAACTGATGCTTATACTATCCAGGGCTAGGCTTTTATCCTAGTTATTGTTAAAAATGTTCAACAGATGGAGCCAAGTACAGATCCCTGCGACACTCCACTGAAGACATCCTCCCAAGTAGATATTGACCCATTAATGATTACTCTTCAAACCTGGCCTTTCCAACAGTTCCAAATCCATCTTATTGTATTATTGTCTACACAATATGTTGTGGATGTTTAATGAACTCCTCTCTGTGCAATAATGTATTCTCAAACAATGATAAATTATATGGGGGCATCCTGTTCTATTAGAAGTTGCCTTGAATGAGCAAGACAGCAGAAGTTATTCTCTGTACACCTTGGGACCTAAACCCTCAAAATAATGTTGATTACATTCCTATAGTGCTGGCAGTTCAGGAAAGTTTGTGAGGTGCTTTACAAACAAAAACTCATTGGTACTCTCAGCAACCACCCTTTGAGGGAGGGCAGGTACTACAGAGCAGAGGAAGCTGAGCAAGTAAGCGCTGAATGGGATTCGAATTCACGTCTTCAAATCTAGCACTATTCATTACACTAATAGGCAATGACCACAGGAACAAATAAAACAAAATTTTTTAAAATTAAAACTCTAATCACAAAACGATATCCCTCCTATCCTCTAAACACCAATTATGTAGCATAATATGCTGGATTTGGAGGCAGCAGAGACTTGGATTCAAATTTGACTAACCACCTGTGTGATCAGAGGTAAACAACCACTTCAGTGAGCCTTTGTTTCTTCATCAGTTAAATGCCAATACTACTTGTAACACATATCTTGGAGGGTTGTTGTAAGGGAAGGCACTTTGTAAATCCTAAGATAGAAATGTGAATGATTAGTCTGGCTTGAACAACATACATATCCTTCATAAGGCATTCTGATTTGTCACAGACCAAAATTCAACAAGCCCTTTAGAACCATTTAGAATTGAAGTGTCCAAACTGAAAATGACACAACAGTCCATTATCTGTGACTTAGAATCACCAGAATAAACAAAAACAATCATCCCATCAAAAAGTACTTATGACTGCATTCAGGTTCTGCTTTGGTAATCTTAAAAAGTCAAAATTTAAAAATAAGAGGTCTAAACAGATCCCTCTATTTCCTTGCCGTAATTCCCTCTAACACCAAGAAATCTAGCTCCTGATGCCCAAAGCTACCATTTCTATAGCCATTTATCTTTCCTGTAACTTCATGAGATCCACCCTCATATTCATGAAATTCTGAAGGGTCACCTACTTGGTAAGTCCTCTGGCCTCTTCTCAGTCTGAATTTTCAGGGTCCTAACTGTATTTTATACTACTGACCACCCTCCCCTCAAGATACATGCCTGGTTTTTATGACACAAATATAGTACTAATACCCAAACCAGGTAGAGTCAAAACAGAGAAAGAAAATCATAGACCAATTTCCCTAATGAATACTGAAGCAAAAATTTTAAATAACATATTAGCAAAAAGATTGCAGAATCTTATCACCAGAATAATATACTATGACCAGTTAGGATTTATTCCAGGAATGCAAGGCTGGTTCAATATTAGGAAAACTATTAGCATAATTGACCATATCAACAACAAAACTAGCAGAAACCATATTATCATCTCAATAGATGCAGAAAAAGCCTTTGACAAAATACAACACCCATTCCTATTAAAAACACTAGAAAGCATAGGAATAAATGGAGCCTTCCTTAAAATTATAAACAGCATCTACCTTAAACCATCAACAAGCATTATTTGTAATGGGGATAAGCTAGATGCATTCCCAATAAGATCAGGGGTCAAACAAGGATGTCCATTATCACCTCTACTATTCAATTTGGAACTAGAAATGTTAGCTGTAGCAATAAAAGAAAAAGGAATTGAAGGAATTAGAACAGGCAAAGAAGAAACTAAATTATCATCTTTTGCAGATGATATGATGATTTACTTAGAGAATCCTAAAGAATCAAGTAAAAAACTACTTGAAATAATAAAGAACTTTAGCAAAGTTGCAGGATATAAAATAAACCCACATAAATCCTTAGCATTCCTATACATTACTAACAAAGCCCAACAGCAAGAGATAGAGAAATTCCATTCAAAGTTACTGTAGACATTATAAAATATTTGGGAGTCTATCTGCCAAGACAAACCCAGGGACTCTGTAAACATAATTATGAAACAGTTTTCACGCGAATAAAGTCAGATCTAAATAAATGGGAAACTATCAGTTGCTCATGGTTAGGACGAGCTAATATGATAAAAATCATAATTTTACCTAAATTTATCTATCTATTCAGTGCCATACCAATCAAACTACCAAAAAATTATTTTACAGAGCTGGATAAAATAATAACAAAATTCATCTGGAAGAAAAAGAGGTCTAGAATATCTAGGGTATTAATGAAAAGAAATGCTAGAGAAGGTGGCCTAGCCATACCAGATATTAAACTGTACTATAAAGCAGCAGTCATCAAAACTACCTGGTACTGGCCAAGAAACAGAGCCGTGGATCAGTGGAATAGGATAGGTACACAAGATGGAGAAGTCAACGACTATAGCAATCTACTCTTTGATAAACCCAAAGAATCCAGCTTCTGGCCTAAGAATTCACTATTTCACAAAAACTGCTGGGAAAATTGGAAAATGGTAGGGCAGAAACTGGGCATAGACCAATACCTTCACCATATACCAAAATAAAGTCAAAATGGGTTCATGATTTAGGAATAAAGGCTGATACTATAAGCAAGTTGGGAAAGCAAGGAATAGTTTACCTATCAGATTTATGGAAAAGAATTCATGACACAACAAGAGATAGAGAGCATTACAAAATGCAAAATGGGTAATTTTGATTATGTTAAATTGAAATGTCTTTGTATAAAAAAAGCCAATGCAACAAAGATTAGGAGGGAAGCAGAAAATTGGGAGAAAATCTTTACAACCAGTATCTCTGGTAAAGGCCTCATCTCTAAAATATACAGGGAACTGAGCCAAATATATAGGAATACAAGTCATTCCCCAATTGAGAAATGGTCAAAGGATATGAACAGGCAGTTTTCAGAGGAAGATATTAAAGCTATCTACAGGCATATGAAAAAATGCTCAAAATCACTACTGATTAGAGAAACGCAAATCAAAACAACTCTTAGGTACCACATCTCTCCTGTCAGATTGGCTAAAATGACAAAACAGGAAAATGATAAATGCTGGAGAGGATGTGGGAAAATTGAAACACTGTTACACTGCTGGTGGAGTTGTGAACTGATTCAGCCATTCGGGAGAGCAATTTGGAACTATGCCCAAAGGGCTATAAAAATGTTCATACCCTTTGACCCAGCAATACCACTTCTAGGCTTGTATCCCAAAGAGATCACACAAGTGGGAAAAGGACCCATATGTACAAAAAATATTTATAGCGGCTCTTTTTGTAGTAGCTAACAATTGGAAATCAAGGGGATGCCCATCAATTGGGGAATGGCTGAACAAGCTGTGGTATATGAAGGTAATGGAGTACTATTGTGCTATAAGAAATGGGGATGATACGGACTTCATAACGACCTGGAAAAACCTACACGATATAATGCTGAGTGAGTGGAGCAGAACCAGGAGAACATTATACACAATCACAGATACATGGATTCTGTGATGACTAACCCTGACAGACTTTGCTCTTCTCAGCAACACAAGGTGCACAGACAACTCCAAAGGACTCATGATGGAGAGTACTATCTACATCCAGAGAAAGAACTATGAAGTATGAATGCAGATTGAGGCACACTTTATGCTTGCCTTTTTCTTTCCCTTTTTTTTCCTCTCTTTTGTTTTTGTTTTTGGGGGTTTTTTTGGTTCTGTTTCTTCTTTCTCATGATTCATTCCACTGGTCATAACTCTTCTTCACAACTTGACTAGTATGTAAATAAGTTCAATGTGAAGTTATACGTAAAAGATATATTGGATTCAATGCCGTCTTGGGGGGGTGGGGAGGGAGGGAAGAAAATCTGGAACTCAAATTTATGTAGAACCGAGTGTTGTAAACTAAAAATTAAAAAGAAAAAGAAAAAAAAGATGCATCCCTGGGTTCCTACAAAGCTCCATGAGTCCTGCTTCTTCTCTGACTTACCTGTCCAGCTCCTCTTCCAGTCCCTTTTCCTTTTTCCCTTTACACACTCTCCACATGAGGAACCAGATCCATTAATCACTACTTCAACTATCACTTCTATACTGATGACTTCACAATCTTAGGGATTTCTAACCTTCACTTGGCCTGTAAACCGCCCACTAAACATTTCCATGAAGATGTCCCATTATAACCTCAAACAACATATATAACAAGGAACTCATCATCCTCTACCTCCCTCAACCAGCTAGTTTCCTTCCCTGCTTGACAGGCACCACCATTCTCCCAGGTTCAAAACCTGCCATCTTCAACTCTTCCTTATCTCTCTACATATCCAGTTACCAAATCCTGTTGGTTCTCTCTCCAAATTCACCTCTGAACACATAGTTTTCTTTCCATTATGATGGCTACTAGTCCTAACCTTTATCATCTCACACCTCAATTACTGTTAACAATATCCTAGCTTGTTTCTCTGAATACGGTCTCTCCCTGCTCCATTCAGCCTTCCCACTGCAACCAACTACTTCCTAGTGAGTACTTTATAAATCATGACATTTTATTGCTGCCCAAACCCTTCAATCTCGACATCAAACTGAAAGTCTGTCTTTCGGTCAATAAACATTTATGAAGTATCTACTATGTGCCATGCACTGTGATCGGTAGTGAAGATACTAAGACAAAAGTGAAACAATCCTATCTTCAAGAAGTTTACATTCTCTCGGGGGAAATAGCCTGCACACATCTAAGGAGATACAAAAAGTGACAAGAGAATATTGGGTTGAGGCTTCCCAGACTCCATATAGCCTGGGCTTCCTCCACTGTTGCTCGAAGCAAGCAGGGCCTCCATCCTACAATAGTCTGCCAAATCAAGCCTGGGACAGAACCTTCATTTCCAGTTTTGAGCAGTCAGTTCCCTGACCTGCCTGATGCATACATCCATCCTTATCTTCCCCTTCTGCTTTCTGTAAGATTCCACTGGACCCAGCCTATGTTCTTGGTCCAGCACAGTCCTGCTGATATAGTCACATTCTGGCCTCACTGAGTGATTGGAGCCAGTGCTCAAAGTATAAGAAAGCTGCAGTTACTATCTGAGCATCATAATTTGGGTGATTGACAGTAATCACTCAATCAAAATTTATTAGGTGCCTACTATGTGCCTGCCCCTACTATGCTAAGCCCCAGGGATATACAGATGCAAAAGACAGTCCCTGCCCTTAAGGAGCTTACAATCTAATGGAGGACACAACATGAAAACAGATACAAGTAAACTATATATGGGAGAAATAGGAAATAATTAACAGAGGGAAGGCACCGGAATTAAGAGGGGTTGAGGAAGACTTCCAGTGAAAGGTAGGATTTTAGTTGGGACTTAAAGGAAACCAGGTAAGTCAACAGTCAGAACAGAGGAGGGAGAGTGTTCCAGGCATGGGGAACAGAGAACATGCCTGGAGCTGAGAAAGGGTCTTGTTCATGGAACAGCCAGGAGGCCAGTGTCACTGGGTCAAAGAATACATGTCAGGGAGTAAGGTGTGAGAAGACTGGAAAGGTAGATTATGAAGGTTATATATTGAATGACACACAAAGTGTATGGTATATTCTTCTGGAGGTAACAGGGAGCCACTGGAGTTTATTGGGTAGGGGGTGATTTGCAATTTAGGAAAATCACTTTGGTAGCTGAATGGAGGATGGAATGGGGTAGGGAGAGACTGGAAGCAGGCAGACCTTGCCCCCCTTCCTCACTCCCCAGCAGGCTATTACAATAGTCTAGATATGAGGTGATAAGGTCTGCACTAGGGTAGGAGAGGGGAGAGAAGAGGACATATTCTAGAGATGCTACAAAGGTGAAATGGACAGGCCTTGGCAACAGCCAGGAGTTTTTTGTTCTGATTCTTCCTTCACAACATGACTAATGTGGAAATATGTTTAATATGATTATGCACGTACAGCCTATATCAGATTGCATGCCATCTTGGGGAGGGGGGAGGGGAGGGAAGAGGAAAAAATTTAGAACTCAAAATCTTATAAACGCAAATGTTGAAAACTAAAAAGAAAGAAAAAGAATGAGGAATCCAGGATGACTCCTAGGTTGTGAGCCTGAGGGACTTGGAAGACAGTGGTGACCTCATGGTAATAAGGAAGGGGGGGGGCAGCTAGGTGGCATAGCAGATAGAGTGGCGGGCCTCAGATCAGGCCTCAGACATTTGCTAGTTGTGTGATCCTGGGCACTTAACCCTGTTTGCCTCAGTTTCCTCATCTGTAAAATGAGCTGGAGAAGGAAATGGTAAACCACTCCAGTATCTCTGCCAAGAAAACCCCAAATGGTGTCATGAAGAGTTTGACATGACAGAAAACTATTGAACACTGAAGAGGAAGCAGGGAGGGTTCAGGGGAAAGACAGTAAGTTCCGTTTTGAATATGTTGAGTTTCAGATGCCCACTGGACATCTAGTCTGAGATGTCTGAAAGGTGGTTGGAGATTGGAGGTCAGCAGAGAGGCTGGGGCAGGATAGGTAGATGTGAAAATCATCAGCATAGAGATGGTCATTCAATTCATGGGAGCCGATGAGACCCCCAAGTGAAGTCAATGGACCCTTGGGAAATTTTTATCTCAATTATTTCATATGAGACTGCCTAGATGAAGATCAAGATCTAATTTTCTAGCCCATTAATCCTACAGTACACACAAGGAAGATTTTACTTAGAGAAATTTATGGGTAGGAAATATCTACTGATCAGTAAAGTCACAGTTCTATCTAGAAAAACTACAGGGATTAGGTAAGTGTTTTCCCTATTTGTTTAACTGTCTGTCATTTATAACTGCTTACTGTCTTGCCTTCCTTCCCTATCTAGATTTCTGAGTTGTCCTGGTCTGGTCTGACAAAAATCTCAAGTGATCAGTGGGATTCCTATAAATCTCACTTAAGTTTCAACTCCACCTTGAGTGGTCAGTGATCATTAAGGGATCCCTCAGGTTCTGGTAATTCTAGTTTGTGGCCATTGCTTGTATATTTGGTGGAATCTATTCCTGATATGGGAACTATAGTCTGGTTAGACTCAGTTAAAAAAAAAATATAAGGACTGCAGTTAACAACCCAAACATCCTTGACCCCAGGGAGGAGATTTTGATTCTGAAATATTGTATATGCTTAAGTTAACTGTTGAAGCTTCATATACAAATCGGCTCTCTCTGAAATCTATAATTACTGCAATTCTTATGGTAAACTAGCCTTCCCAATAAACAGGGACTTCTACTGATTCAACTTTCAAGTGAGATGAGTTTTAAGAACAAATGGGCAGGGAAAGTGTGGGAATTTTTTATGCAGAAAATTTTATAGCTTTCAAAAAAATATGATCTCATCTCATCTCATCTTCATGTTCTCAATATTGGCCAGGTTGGGAATGCAAAAAGAAAGAGTTAATAGGGAAGAGATCTTTCTTCTTTGCAGAAATTTATAGCACTGCAAATTAATTAGAGACTAAATTTGTGAACAGAAAGGAAGTCTGTTTACCATGCATTCCCCCAATCTTGATGAAAATGTAGTTTGAATGAATGCTGAAATATTCTAGTGGGTTTGGGGGCTGCAGCCCACTGGGACTTCTTCACACAAATGGCACTCCCCTCTATCATTCTTTCCCTTCCCTGGAGAGTAAAAGATTTACCGCTTTAGTGTGAAGGGAAAAAAGTGATTTCATTGATTAGAAAGTAAGCAGAACTGAAGTCAACTTCAAAGTTTAATTTCCAATGAAGTCCAAAAGAGAACAAGTTCACCCTGCCCAATGGAGCCCTACAAACTTAACCGGCCCCTGAATTTTCTTCCGGTTTATCTCCCAAAACTTGCTCTCTTATCAGCTAGTATCAGATCTTATGCCCAGTTGGCATTACATCAAAAACATAATGATAGGTTACGAAGCACTTAGGAAATGGGGCCTCCTTTAGTTCTCTGCCAACTAAATTGTGGCAAAACTATGGCGGGTTCAGATAACCCCAGGGAAGGATGGGCAAAGTATACTTAACTCCTTCTCAGTTAAAAAAAAAATTACTGGAGAGAAGATTCTGGGAAGATGGCAGAGTAGGTCAGAAAACTTTCTGCTCTCCAAATTTCCTTCACAAAAAAAGACAGAACATTGCCTCAGAGAGAATGTAGAGCAGCAGAAATAGACAAAAGTCAGGGTAAAGCAGTTGTTCTCCTAAGACAACCTAAGAAGACCCCAGGAAAGACCTGGCCTCTAGAGGCAGAGGTTTGGCCTGAGTGAAGTGCAAACACCTCCAGGCCAACTCTGGAATCTACAAACAACAAGCCCTGGGGGCAGCTGGGGTTGGGAGGCAGCCTCAGCTTTTTCATCTCATGGACAGTGTAGAAGGTCTGATGGCTGAGGAGAAGACCTATGGACCTTCCATAGTCTAGGGATGCCAAGTACAGCTGTGCTGATCAGACATGTCCCATGCTGTGGCTGCAGGGAGAACGAGCTAGCATGCACCTGGTGAGTGCAGTAGTGAGCGGCAGGGACCCTGCTGGCTGTGGGCACTTTCAGGAGAGCAGAGTCTCTGGTTTCAGTTCCAGGAAATAGAGGACAGCTGTAGTTTGCGTGGGACAGCATGATCAGGGGTTCTAGCCATGGCTTAGCAGTGGAGAGGAGAGCCCAAGGTTGAGCCCCAGGCCAGACATCAGAAAATATGAGGCTTGGGTCATCATTCCCTATACCTCAGGACTACAACTTGGTCACACTAATAGCTGCTAAAAATAAATGAATGAATGAATGGATAGATAAATAAATGAAAAGCAAAGAAGAAAGAACCCAACCACAGACAACCATTATAGGGATGGAGATCTGGATTCATATTCAGAGGAAGATAACAGAGCTAAAAAAGCCACACTCCTTTTCCAATGAGAAATGTCAAGTGGTCCCAAGCACAAAGAGATTTCTTAAAAAAAAAACTAAAAAGGACTTTAAAAATCAAATAAGAAAGATCAAGGAAAAATTAGGGAAAAAAAGGGCAACCCAAGAAAATCAAGACAATTATGAAAAGAATGACAACCAACTTGAAATAGAGAAACAAAATCTTAAAGAAGAAAATAATTCCTTGAAAACTTTAATTGGGCAGAGGGAAGCTGATGACATTCTAAGACACAAAGAAATAATAAAACAAAATCAAAAGAATGAAAAAATAGAAAAGAATATGAAACACCTCATCAAAAAAACAACTAATCTGGAGAACAGATAGAGGAGAAATAATATAAGAATAGTCAAATCGCCTGATAATTGTGATAAAAAAAAAGAATCTTGATATAATATTACAAGAAATTATCAAGGAAAACTGCCCTGCAGTTCTAGAATAAGAAGGCAAAGCAGAAACAGAAAAAATCCACCAATCACCACCTGAAAGAATCCCAGGAGGAAAATTTGCAGAAATGTTATAGCCAAGTTTCAAAGCTCCCAGGTTAAGGAGAAAATATTGGAAGCAACAAGAAAAAAACAATTTAAATATTATGGAGCTACAATGAGGATTACACAAGACCTAGGAGCTACTATGTTGAAGGACTATAGGTCGGTCTTGGAATATTATATTACATAGAGCAAAAGAGCTGGGGTTACGACCATAGGTAACTTAACCAGCAAAGTTAAGTATAATCCTGAATGGAAAAAAAGTAGACATTTAATGAACTGAAAGACTTTCAGATATTTGTGACAACAATAGCAGGAGAAATATAAAGTAGACATTAAGGACCAACTACAAGGGACTCAATAAGGTCAAATCATTTACTCTTATACATGAAAATATTATCAGTTCTTTTATGACTGTCATTTTTATTTGGGTAGTTTGAAAGAAAGGCTTGGGCTGAGGTGAGTATGATGGGGTGATTCTTAAAAAAAACTCTGTAGGGAGGGATAAAAAGGAGAAATTATCTCATACAAATGAGACAAAAAAGGAAAAATTGATACAGAAGAAGCCAGTAGGGAGGAGGTGGGTAGTGTTGAAACCTTACTCTCGCTGGGAATGGTAAGAGGGAAGAACATATATATCTAGAAGGGTATAAAAGTCTTCTAAATTCAGAAACAAACAAGAGGGCAAAGGGATAGGGTGGGGGGAGAGGATAAGGGAAGGATTCTTGGAGGGGTGAGTAGGTTAAGGAATAGGAGGCCAAGGTAGTGGGTAGAAATAAAGCAGAGAAGTGAGGAGGGATAGCAATAGGGTGAGAAAGACGGTGAGGAAAAATAGCAAGGAGGAATTCCAAACCATATTATAAGTGAGAGAATTGTTGAAGTGTAAAATGGATAATTGTAATTATTTTAAATTAAAAAGTTCTGGCATAAATAAAACGCATGCAGCCAAGAATAGAAGGAATGCAGAAAATTTGGAAAAAAACTTTCATAGACAACCTCTCAAACAGAATGGGGTTGGGTTGGATATTGCTGTGGTGTAGGAAATGATGAGCTGGCTGATTTAGAAAAACATGGAAAGGCTTGGACTTATGAAGGAAGATGCTATCCAAGGTCAGAGAAACAGATGACAAGTGGAAATAAGGATAGTGTGGTCTTATATGGGTATGAGTGTATATGTGTATGTCTATAGATATCTGTGTGTATATACACATACATATACATATACATCCATATATACATACACACATATCTGTGTTTAATTGTAGCCTTCTGGGGGGGAGGGGAAAAACAAAGTAAAAAGTGCACAGCAGAGAACAAAAGAAAACCTACAAGGAAACAAAGAAAAGCTGGACAGCTTTGAAAACAGTGTGTAGGATTTATTATGTAGGTTTTCTTGAAATGGAAATTCACTGCTTTATATTGAATCCTCTCATGTTCTGCTGTGTACATGGCAATGTTTATTTCTTTTCTTATTTTGTATTTAAGTTTAAAATAAATTTAAAAACTTTTAAAAAAATACGTAAAAAGAAAACTACTGGTCCTGAATGTTTTCAGCCATAATGACCCCATGTCACTCATGTGGGGCCTAGGCTATCTGGCCCATCACACTGGCAAGACCAGGGACAGCTGTGGCAACAGCAACCAGCATAACTACTCTGTCTAATACCCAGTAAAGGAGAATATTGATAACAGCATATTCCAGCCTCCTTCAATAGCCATTACTTAGGAGAAAATATCTGGTGCCATATACCCTCCCACTTAGGAGCAGGTATTGTTTAGAACTAGGTACAGGGATGATTCAGGAAACTCCAAGGGTTGAAGGAGGAGAGGGGGGCAAAAGGCATCTGAGTGATAGGAAATGAGGAAGAGGAGAGGAAGCTCATGATGAGTGGTCTCCATTTTTTCTGTAAAATATGAGGCAAGGTTCTCAGCTGAGAGAGTGGGAACCATGGGAGGTTGGAGGGATGACAAGATCTGGAAGTGGAGCAGGACAGTGAAAAGGAGACTGTCTCAGTAAGGACCTAGTTAAGTGTACATAACATAAATTTGTAGTGGATCCAGTCAGCATGATTTCATGATTTCTCTAGCTTTTGTTCAGTAACATATGTATTGGAGCCAAGGCAGCAAATAGTGGGAGTAATCTAGGGCTGAGGCATGGCAAGGCAAAATCTGAGATAGGTTAAGAAGGCAAAGGATTACAGAGAACAGTATAGGATTGAACTGCTTCAACAAGGGGTTGAAATGGGCAAGGGAAGAAAATTCAGCCAGTGCAGGGGTGATGGGCTGGGAAAGAAATGAGGGGGCCAAGGGTAACAAAGAGGCCAAAGAACGGGGCTTGGGGGTACAAGGGAGAGGGAGAGGTGGAATGACAAAGGATCATATAATGAAGTTTTAGAGTTTGTCAACATCGAAGTGAGGCATCTGTGGGATACAACCATCTCTGTGTGTAGCTGAGGTGGGGGTGGAGGAAGTCATGGGAAACGAGCAAGCTGAGGAACTTGGGGGTAAGGGTGTTTGAGAGAGTAATGATATGCAAGCCGAAGTCCTCTAATACGATGGCAGCAGTTAAAAGAAAGACTGTGGACCAGGTGCTTAACTCTGAGAAAATAAGGGAGTGGCCCAGAGGCCCAGAGATAGTAACTATAAGAATTTTGATTGGGTGATACATATGGATTGAGTGAACCTCAAAGGAATAGAATGATGGAGGAGGCAGGGAGAGAAACTGGAAATGGTCATCCAATTCCCCTACCTCAACAAGATAGTGGGGGGTGGGAATGATGCAAAGTGCAATCAGTGCTAGAAAGGATGTCCAATAGGTAATGTCATTAAGAGGGAGCCAGATCTCAGTGTCAGAAGATTTAAGGAGTGGAAAAGGAAAAGATTTTAAGATGAAAGCAGGTCTGTTACCTATTGAGCACATATTCCAAAGAACACAAGTGGAAGAAGGAATGGGTATTGGAGTTCGACAAATGTTAAGTAACTGAGGGAAGGGTTGGTACAGGATCAGGAAACACACCTCCCCCTGCACACAGTAATCCTTCCAAATCCCTAACAGAATCAGGAGAACCCTTATAAAGCCACTGAAGATCCCCTAGCAGCCCCCTATGTATGGCACCCTTGCCCTTTCCACACTATGTAACTTGGTCCCCAGCAAGGTCCTGCATTTAAATCATTCCCTGCGCTGGCACTTATCTGAGAAAGACTCATACCTAAAGTTTCTCCAGAGTGTACAGAAAATCTTAGGCAGTTATAAAAAACCATGGACCAAGCAGGTAGAATAGGGGATCTAAGGAGTGACCTAAATTTTGGTGGGGCATAAGAACCCTTTCTACCCTGCTTTCAGGTTATAAAAATATAATTTTACAGGGGCAGCTGGGTAGCGCAGCCAGTAGAGCACTGGCCCTGGAGGCAGGAGGACCTGAGTTCAAATCTGGCCTCAGATACTTGACACACTTACTAGCTGTGTGACCTTGGGCAAGTCACTTAACCCCAATTACCCTGCCTTCCCCCCTCCAAAAAAAAAAAGAAAAAAATATATAATTTTACTAACCCTTTCATTGTCATTAAAGGAAAGAATATTATCCTTTGCCCACCTAAAATGATAGATGGGCATTGTGCTTCCTCTTGTCATCTCCAAGGTGCCTATACATATGGACAGCTCTACTTATCAAAACAGCTGCTGCTAAGGCCCCATGGTCTCATGGTCAAACTCCACCAACTGATCTTCCCAGGCTTGTATGGCAGTGAAGAATCTATAGCTAAAATCCACTGCCACTGGCAGGTCTTTCCAAAAGGAATACGTGTCCCTACCAACCCAGGAAATGGGGAGAACAAAACCCCTGATTTGTAGCTTCTCGGAAGAAGACTCTGTCCATCTCTGAGATGTGGTCTTAGCCATTCCCAGGCTCTATTATGAGAATTTAAATTTCTTTTTTTAAATTCAATTTTACTATGCTGTTCCTCCTGGAATATCTGGCTAACTGAAGCTTGACTCCTGTTCCTATTAACTTCATCTGCCTAAAACCTGACTAATGAAATGATAATATTACGGGAAGATGTTTGACATTTGAGATCAGAAGCCAAGAGAAGAGGAAGAAGGGAAAACAGCATCTACAAAATTCTTTAAACCTTCCCAAAGTGATTTAGCTAACTCTTCTTGTGGAGGGATTTCCCTGAGAACCTTTGGCTATCTTGGTGACACATAAATCCCTTCCTCTCCATTAGCCCAATTGTGACCTTTTTAGAATGTAGCCTTGTAGTTCTGTAAGTGCAGATTTTGCAAACTCAGTGTTTACATCTGTACTTTAGTCTATTAATTAATTTGTTGTCACTTAGTTTGTTCAACTTCAATTGAAGGAAGCATGAGATAATTAATCTCTTTGACTAGGCCTGTACAGTCTGTATGGCCTAAGAGGCCATAAAGATTGTTTTATGTTAAAAAGATTATTTATCTGACTCTCTGACATAATTTTTGTCCATAAAAATCCTTGTTAGAATCTTGATCTTGGTTCAGGGTTATTTTTTTTCTACCTCCCTGTGTTTAAGCACAATAAAACCTAGGTTTTTATCTCTATATTAGTTTCTGCCTTGTGGTAGATTTATTCAGCAGCAGTTACCTATCACGTGAACTCAGTGGGAAATATTTTTCCAATGACACATTAATTGATCAATGGACTGATGAAATTAAAAAAAAAAAGAAATGAAAAAAATCTATGCTACTAAATCGTGTCATGGTCCTCCAGTTGGCAGCGAAGGGGCGAGTGCAGTCGAAAAGCAGACTCTTAGGGCCCTAAGAAGAAAAGGTTTGGGGGAAGGTGCCTACTCACTAGGACAGACTACGAAAAACACTCCCTAGGCTTTAGAGAGAACATCAGAGGCTGGTGTGGATTCTTACTCTGATTCAGGGGGAGCAGAGAAGGAGAGGGAAGGAAGACCAAGGGGCACAGCTCAGTCATCTCCTGCCCCCTCCTCTCCGTTCTTCAAGGAGGAAGGAGGACATTGGAACAGACATTCAACAATTGCTAAAGGGTCCATTTTCTTGTTCCAGTCCCTATCTGGTGCCTGTCTGCTGTTCCATTTCTGATGATGCTTCTCTTTGGCCACTGGGGGATACTGAAGTTCAAAATGGGGTTAGAGAAGGAAGAGGTAGAAGAGGGTGGAGTTTAATTATACCTGAAGTAGTGGGGGGCAGGGGAGTGTCATGTAGAAGGGGCATAAATGGAATCCACCACATCTCTCTCTAAAAAATTTCACCCCCTCTCTCACTATCCTCCATTGAGAAACTGACTATGGAAGAATTCACCTTTATAGGATAAGTACACAGTATAAAAAATTCCCCAATTTTTCTACTTGAAAAGGAATAAAGGGAGATCCCCATCTGGAACCACCAACTGATTCAACTGCTTTTATAAGAACAAATCATTTGCAAGCTCTTCTAGGACAAGTGTGCTACAGCCCAACCCAGATTCAAATGTAATTGGGAAATAGTTAACAAGATAAATAAAAATAGAACAGAGATAATATTAATATGTGGTTTTCTAAGTCAACAGGCAGCCCCAGGGATCCTCCTGCCAGGTTTAGTGTAAAGCCACTCACTGGATGCATTTCTCCAACAGACTCTTTATAAAGTGCCCTAAATCACCCCCATTAGACCACACCTTTATTGGCCATAGATGTTTCTTTAACTTGTGATTTTAATTTCTTATGCAACAGTCCTACTTCCCAAATGTGAAAAGCCTTCCCACTCACTGACTCCCACACCCACACTTCCTTCCCTAGGAAGTAACTAACAGTAATGTTACTTCTCACGATCCACACAACGCCTTTGAGAGGTAGCTACTATGATCACTCCCACTTTACAGATCAGAAAACCGAGGCTAAGAGAGGTTAAGTAACTTGCTCAGGGTCACAGGACTATCTGAGGTGACATTTGAACTCAGGTCTTCCAGAATCCAAGTCCAGCACTCTTCCCACTGCATCACCAAGCTGGCTAAATAGTATGGCAGGAAGAAGTAATGAAGATAAGCTTGAGGTTCTTTTACTATCAGCTATAGTTCTCAATCATAATTATCCTGTTTTGAGAAAGCTAGGTTGCACCATAGTGGATAGAGTGCTGGGGCTGGCCTCAAACACTTCCTAGCTGTGTGACCCTGGGCAAGTCACTTAACCTCTGTTTGCCTCAGTCTCCTCAACTGTAAAATGGAACTAATAACAGCCCCTACCTCCTGCTTACTACTATGTTTAGCACAGAGTAAGTGCCATGTAAATGCTTATTCCCTTCCCTTTCCCCTACCTCCCATTCTAAACAAGGCTTTTTTTTTTACTAGGAAAATAAAATTGTCTTTAATCAATCCATTACCCAGAGCTCCCCTTTTTCCACAACACTTTTTGCCTTTCAAACAGGAATTTAATCACAAGGCCATTAAAAAAGCAAAATTGAATAGAAACAAATTAAAAAAAAAACCACCTCTGCTCACAGAGAAGACTAGTGCAAGCTCTGGAGCACAGTCCAGAAGGCTCCAGGTGGTCTTTCTGTCATTGCTGTAAATGCAATCAGCCCTCATAAAAATACAATTTAAAACGATTTTAGCAACTGATGTTTAAAATCAACACATCAAGGGGCAGCAAGGTGGTACTGCCTAGAGCACTGGCCCTGGAGTCTGGAGGACCTGAGTTCCAATGTAGCATCAGACACTTACTACCTGGGCGGGTCACTTAACCCTGCCTGTAAAAAAAAAATTTGACACATCATACAAGAACCAAAAAGAAACAAGGCCTCCCGGTCAGGACCTGAAGGAGGCACTCTACTGGCAGGATAAGTGAGCTTTTTTCCACTGGCTACTCCATTTCAGCATTCATGGGCGTGATGGCATGGGCAGTACGAAGTGTGCGAAGTGTGCGTGTCCTGTGTTCAGAACCAAGGCTGCAGTAAAGTTGCAAGTGCTGCCAGAAACACCTTGGATTCATTTTGCGTTTGATTTTGAGTTAATTTTTTGTTGTTTGTTCGGAAACCTTTTCCTGTTGCCAAATTTTTCATGACCCCATGGGGTCAGACCCATAGTTTAAGAAGCCTAGAGCTAAAGAAAACATTTTAGACACCCTTCCCTGCCCCCAGGCAAAATCATTTTAGAATTCAAACCACCAGGCATACAAAGCACCAGTGGGGCTGAGCCTGGAGGGTGTTGGGGGGAAGCAGGTGAGGAGGTGTGCCCCCCAACAGTTAAAACAGTGCCCTTCCCGAAGTTTCTACTCTACCCCCAAAAACATTCCCCCTTCTTCTGAAATTCCCTATTACTGGGGAAGGCACCATCTTCTTCCCAGTCACCTGGACCTATAATCTTGGTGTCTCTTTTACCCTACACATCCAACCAAATGCCAAATTTTGTCTTTTCTACTTTTATAACATCCTTCTTATATATCTTCTCCTGTCCATTCATTCAGTCACTCCACTAGTGCAAACCCTCATCACCTCATGTCTGAAGTACTGGAATAGCCAGCCTTCTGGTGGATCTGCTGCTTCAAGTCTTTCCAATCCATTCTCCATCCAGCCACTAAAATGGTTTTCCTAAAGGGCAGGTCAAACTGCTCTGTGCCCCACCTCCCCCCACTGCCCCCCCCCCAACTGCAGTAACTCCTCATGGCCTCCAGGAGCACAAAGCTCTTCTGATGGGGTACAGGCCCAAGCTGAGACCTTTGTCCCTTACCCCAAAAGAGTTTAGGTCCCATTAGTCTAAAGGGCCCCTGGAAAACCCCACCTTGAAATCTCCTAGGATTTTCCCACTTGATCTGGTGGTTCCCTGGAGCCCATAAGCCTTTCATTATTGCTAGGTTCAGCTACTCCCCACCCTTAATTCCATTTTCTAGGCTACTGGCCACTCCCATCAAGATCCTCCCTAGATTAGACCTCTAGTCACCCCAGGATGCTGGTTATTCCCATCAAGATCTTCCCAAGATTTGACCTCTAGTCACTTCAGGCTACTGACTACTCCCAAGGAGACCATCCCTGGAACCCCCAGACTACTTGGCCACCCCTGGATTCTTCCCTCAGTCTTTCTGTATGTAAGATCCATGAAAGTGCTCAGATTCTATTTAGCCTGCTCAAGGTTCAATCTGGCCCGCTGGCATTAGAGCTACAAATGCTCAGATTTCTTAAGAGTCTATCCAATACAGCGAATCTTTAATAAACTTTGTTTTTCTTTGGCTGAAAGAAGGCTTGGGTCGAATTCATTCGGATAGGATCCGGCGTGACACTACTTTGGTGTTCCAGCACCCCTAAACCTCAACACTGATCTCCATGCACTCTATCTTCTCCTGGTCACTGTCAGTGACTGTCCCCCACTCTCAGACTACTCTCCCTCCTCCCTTCCAATTCTTGGTTTCTTTGGTTTCCCTTACGACTCCCTGCAAATCCTCCCTTTGGCAGGAAGCCTTACACTTGACAATCCACCTGAAAACTAGCCTCATCTCCTAGGAGGTCACCTTGAATCTCCTCCACACATAATGGCTTGAATGCTGTTTCTCCCATTAAAATGGAAACTCCTTAAAGGTAAGGCCCATGCTTCTTTCTTTCTTAGCATAGTCAGTACTTGGTATATAGTAAGCATTTAACAAATGCTTGTTGACTATTTGAAGCTCTCTTAGTTGGATCTTAAGAGATAATATACACTGGAAGGCCCAGAAATTAGCATCACATTCTTCATTTGAATCCTAAGAATCAATCTAATGGACCACCCAACTTCTAGTCAAATCTAGAATGCATATACAGGTAAAAACTGCAGTTCAAGGGTTAATTTTGCTGAAGAAAAAGCTAAAGTACCATCTGAAAAAATTATGCGAGAAAAAAAATTATATATAATCTCATTCTAACACCTTCTCTTCCCCACATAAAGTGTAAGTGAAGTTTTGCCCTTTTGAAATAGCTGACTTTTTCAAAAGTTACTGAGTGATCTGGGTGAGCAAGATGTGGAAATGTCCCCTGTGCCAGGTTCCAGGGAGAGTGTGAGTGTGTGTGAGTGTGTGTGTGTGTAAGCAGCAGGGCAGGCAGGAGGAAATGGGGGGGGGGGCGCATTGCGTAAGGGCAACAGTTCTAACTGATTCATCCCTCACATGTCTGACATTACGGGGCTCTTGTGACAGCTTCCTGACCTCAGCCATGTGTCCACATTCTTGCTCTAATGCTTCTTCTGAAATGCGAAAATGGGATAGTCCTAGGCAAGTGGCTGGTGTCAAGAAGGTCTCAGGAGCAAGAGTGCAAACCAGAGCAGCAGCAGCTCCAGGGGCTGTTTCTACGTTTCCAGGCAAGATGTACTTGAAGCTGTTCCACTAGAATTTCCCTGGAAACGGTCATAGTGCTTCCTTCCATGCTCACTTCGATGGCTCTGGCAAACACTGAATAATCCTGCCAGAAACTTATGGAGGCAACAAGCATTTACAGAGCACCTGCTTTGCGCCACATACCATGCCAAGCATTGGAGGTACAAAGATATAGATGGGGTAAATTTCAATTGGAGACAACCTCAGAGGGAAGGCACCAGCAACTCAGGGGAAGCAGTAAGGGCTTCCAGGAAAAGGTGGGATTTTGGCAGCCACTTGAAGGAAGCTAGGAGGCTGAGGCCAGGAAGAAGAGCATCCCAAGCATGGAGGACAGCCAGTAAGAAGACACAGTGCAGAGAAACAATAAAATGTTCCAGGAATGGCAAGGAGGCTGGGGTCATGAGATCATAAAGTAGGTGTAAGAATGGAAAGGCAGGAAGGAAGGAGCCTGGCTGGGAAGAATTTGGTATCTGATCCTGGAGGAGACAGGGAAGAGTTCACTACAAGAGCTGACCAACTGCATGTGGTCAAGCCTGTCTTGCCAATCAGAATAAAGAACACCAGTCTTTAGTGTGTGCGCCCAGACAATTGGAAAACTGCTAAAAGTAAGAGTACTAACCTCAGGCTAGGACAACTGCTAGCAATGCGCGTGATTCTGAGAATACCAACAGGAGCCTGGAGTGCTAAGGCCTGGCTATGAGTGGGGGGGAGAAAAAAGAGACAGGTTCTAATCTCTACTGCTTTCAGAGTCCCTTCTGTTCTGAAGAATCAGGAGCTTACTAAAAGGGAAGCAGGGAAGTCAAGCTCCTGCCTATGGGATGAATTAAACCTTGTTATTCAGGGAAAATATTTAGAAGTGGCAGAAATTGGAAACGGAACCATTTGATGCTGAAAAAAACCTTACCAGTTGTGCAGCCAGAACGCTGGAGAACTCACTGTTCATGGCATAGGGAAGGGCTGTTTGTGCTCTGGAACCATAAGTAGTCTGAAACCTCTTCTTGATTTCATTCAGAAAACTGAAGGCTCGGGAACGTTCGAAATCCTGAAAAGACATTGCCACATCTGTAAAGAGAGCAGGCTGCTCAGCAGAAGATGCTTTAATGTGCTCCATAGCCAAAGCAGCAGCTGGCACCAAGGAGACGCTCAGCAAAGGGGAATACAGCCAAGATAACACATGTGGTCAGGAGGGCATGGACTGGGAAGCTGGCTTTCCAGGAGTGACCTTGCCAGATACACTCTTAGCAGGTCCCTCTTATGACTGACCAGTGGAAGACTTGATGTGACTGGGCCAAACACAGGGGTACAATCTCATAGTCCACTCAACCGCATCTTTCTTTCAATCTCCCACCTTCTCATGTTAGCAAGAAGTTACTTAAAAGTTTATAAACAGTGAAAAGCTAAATCCTGACTTCAGGATCTGCACATTTTCAACACTCATCTATAACTTCCCCATAAGAGTTATAAGGTCTGTCTTTTTGTGTTTTTTTAAGTAAAGCAGAAAGCAATCACTGAGAATGGGGGGAAAATGGATTCTCTAGCTGCCTTATAATTTAAGCAACTAGAAGGCAATGATCACATCCCATAGCGCCCAGCATCTGTAAAGTATTCCCATACTAAAGTACTTCCTTGCCAAACTCTCTCAGCAGAGTCTAGAGCTCTGAAATACCACTTTGGCTGACCAGACTACTAGTACTCTACAGTTCTCATTACTGCAATCCTAGGCCTCAATCTTATCTCAACAGAAGCTGAAAAATGGAATGGAGGGCGGGGAGACTCAGAATCTGATTAATGACTGATCTGATTAAATATAAATATGGTCAATTCTCAATTATGGAGGGAAAATGATCATCTCAAGATAGTTTTGCATAGCCACCCAACATGTTTCTATCTTCACCCCTTGGCAGACTCTCAAAGAATAACTTGAACAGTCAACTACAAGGAAAGGAGAGAGAAAATCACAATTATTATAAAACTCTACATCCCATTAACCATATCCATTGGGGAATGGAGCCTTCTAATTACCTTAGTTTTCTGGTTAACTAAGGATTAAATAAAATCCTGATTTTGGTTTAAAAGCTTTGTTGGAAATCTTTCTAACACTTTCCTGCTTTACAGTCTAGTGAACAGAATGGAATCTCCCTTTTGAGATTTAAGAAACTGCAGTAGAGGCCTTACAAGCCATCACACAACTATTCTGACCCCCAGGCCACAGACCAAGCTGAGTTTTAAAAAATACAGAAACCTTGACTTCAGCTCGTTCTGTTGTTAGTCTCTGAAACATCCATAGACACATCCAGAGGCACGTTCAGAAGACAAATTTCAACTCACTAAATGTGGGCTAGCTGAGTTTCAGTTACTTTTGTAGCTACTTTAGGTTATTCTCTGGACAATGTTCCCCTACATTTATACAGCAAAACATGATGTGACAGTACTAGAAAATGCAAGTGGGTTATTAGCAACAATCTGTTTCCAAGGTACTTACATCATCTGTGATACAAAGATACACAATCCTGTCTTGGCAGATGTAGTGAAACAGATAACTGTAGAAAAAAAGAATACCAGTAACATTAAAAAAAAAAGTTTCTCTCTCTATGCTAGAGAATATGTAAAGCATGGGCTATTTCACAACCCCAATATTGGCAACACTCTTCAATGCCTCATCGTGGCTTAGGGGTCTTGAAGGGCACGTAAGTAGAGGATAAGGCCTGGCAAGTCCTACCAAGGCAGAGGCTTTGGGCCTATGCCACTGTATGTCTGCTGCCTGAAGATTTAGTGCAAATAAATCCAACTTACTCTTACTATATGATTCTCCCTAAAATACTAAATTTGAAGTTATGTATCTGAAAAATTATATACAGCCCGTTTTTTGGTGTGAAAATAGATTGAATCTCTTCCACTTTACTCCAAACTTTTCCTGCCCTCCCTCTTTATCCAAGGGTTGATTCTGTGTCTCCAGCCATCACTCCTCAATCAGCTGTGATGGATCCTCTCAATATAGTTCAAGCACAGAAATGACCTGTGACAAAATTAGTTTGGCAAACACTGTTCTAACTTCAAAATCAGTCATGGATTACTGGCAGGTAATTCAAAGACCCATCTAAAAGTCTGTTTTCTAATGTTGTCCTAGTTGTAGTTATGAAACTCCCTTTCCCACCCTTTCATCATTACCAAGCAAGACTCACTTTCCATGTGAATAAGTAAGTTTGTTATTTTCAGAGGGTATTTTAGCCAGAATCTGCTCTGTCACCTCCAGGAAGTTTCCGCCACACCAAGCATGTTTGGCAAGAATGGTTGTGCCTCTGGCAACAACTGCAAAAAGGATAGCCATGCTTTCAATCTAACAAAAGAAAACAGAAATGAGACAGATTAGTTCTTCCACCAGAATTTTTTGTTATCGAAAAGCACTTAGTGAACATCTAATTAGATGTAGCACTGTACCGCGTCATTGACTTCTTGATGCTCAGACTAAGCCATACCAACAGATACAAACCTCTAAGACAAGGAATCAGGCCAGGATAGTTCATCTGTCTCAAAGAAGGCAGCATTTAACTCCATCAAAAGTAAAGGGCAAGCAAAGCTTAGAGAGATGCAGGATTCTTGGCTCAGTAAGAAGGCTGGTGAAATTCAGTTTTACACTGACAGTAACAACCCAAAGTGCTTTTATGATGCCCTGAAGGCTATTCATGGGCCACAGACCTATGGTGCATCTCAACTACTTGGTGCTGATGGAGCCACATTGATCAGTGACGAGGACACGATCCTGGAAAGATGGGCTGGACATTTCCATAGTGTTCTCAACAGATCGTCATCAATCAATGCTGCAGACACTGACCAATAAACCTCAGGCTTAAGTCAATCCCTCTCTAACTGAGCTTCCAACTGAAGAAGAGGTTTTGAATGTCATTAGGTTCCTCTCCTGTGGCAAACTGCCTGGTGCTGGTTCTATTCCAGCTGACATTTACAAGGTGGTGGTGATGGTGGTGGGGTCCACTGCTCTTACAAAAGCTGTCTGAAATCATCTGGGTTATATGGCAAGAGGAGGTTATTCCCTCAGGAGGTTCAAGGATGCCTCCAATGTACATCTCTAAAAAGGTAAAGGAAATAGATTGTCCTGTGACAATCACAAGGGGGTCTCTCTCTTAGTCACTGCTGGCAAGATTCTTGCCAGAGTCCTCCTTAATAGGATGATCCTTCACCTGGAAGATGGTCATCTACCCAAGAGCCAGCGTGGCTTCTAAAAGGGCCAAGAAACGGTCGATATGGTGTCTGCTGTCTGATAATTCCAGGAGAAATGCCAGGAGCAGAACAGAGGTCTGTATACAACATTCATCAATCTGACCAGGTCTGTGGAAGATCATGGCAAAATCTGATTATCCAGAGAGGTTCATCAGTATTGTATGCCAGCCCCCAGGATGATGGACTCTTGCTTTCCCAGTCACCAATGCAGTGAAGCAGGACTGTGTGCTTGCTCCCATGCTTTTTTAGCATGATGTTTTCAAAAATGGTGTCAGATGCCTTCAACGAAGGCAGCATCACGGCGTAAACAGCATCAAGGTCAGCTACTGCACTGATGATAAATTACTGAACTTGAAAAGGCTATGAGCCAAGACTAAAGTGGAAGGAGAGTTGGAGTGCAACTTTTCGTTTGCAGATGACTGTACACTCTATGCAGCCTCTGAGGCTGAAAAGCAACAGAATATGCATCGATTCTCTGCTGCTTGTGCTAATTTTGGCCTAAAAACAAACACCAAGAAAACAGAGGTTCTCTACCAGCCAGCATCACAAAATCCATACTTGGAACCACTGGTTAGAGCAAGTGGAGTAATTCTGAATCCTGTGGATAAGTTCACTTACCTTGTCAGTGTACGTTCCAGGGAGGTCCGCATAGATGATCAGGTTGACACTGCCAGAGTTAGCTCAGTGTTTGGGAGGCTCCGAAGGAAAGTGTAGGAAAGAAGAGGTATTAGGCTGCCTACCAAACTGAAGGTCTGTCCACAGAGCCATTGTATTGTCCAGTTGTTTTAATCACGTCTGACTCCTTGTGATCCCATCTGGGGTTTTCTTGCAAAGATACTGGAGTGCCCTGCCATTTCCTTCTCCAGCTCATTTTACAGATGAGGAACTGAGGCAAACAGGGTTAAGTTACTTGCCCAGGGTCACACAGCTAGAGTAAGTATCTGAACTCTTGAAGGTGAGTCTTCTTGATTCCAAGCCCAGAGCTCTCCACTAAGCGGATCTCATTGTTGCACGTCTGTAAAATCTGGACCAGCGCCATACCAGAAAACTGATTCGCTTCCATTTGAATTGTCTTAGGAAGACTCTGAAGATCACCTGGCAGGATAAGGTACCGGACACTGAGGTCCTTTCTTGAACTGAACTGCCAGAAAATGCAACTCTCATGGGCTGGCCACATTGTTTAAATGTCAAATGTACACTTGCCTAAAACACGAGGTAAGCAAGAGCTCATATGGTGGTTGGAAGAAGCATTACAAGGACACTCTCAAAGTCTCTCTGAAGAACTATGGAATTGATTGTGAGGCATGGGAGACACTGGCACAGGACCACCCAGCATCAGAGAAGGTGCTGTGCTCTATGAGCAAAGTGGAATTGCAGTAGCACAAAGGAAACATGACATACACAAATCTAGAGACATCTCCACCCCAAATGGTAGAGCCTTCTGCCCTAGTATTGGTCTGATCAGCCACAGTTGGACACACTGTGCCTTGACCCCGACATAGTGATGTACTTTTGGTCCTCTTCAAATATGAAAGCAATAACCAAATCAAATCGGAGAATGAGTTCTAGTTGGCCTTCCTATATTTACTGTCTGCCTCAGTTTCCTCAACAGCACCTACCCCACAGGGTTGTTATGAAGATCAAATGAGATAATGTTAATAAAGCACTTAATACAGGTCACATGGGGTCCTCTAGGTCCTCGAGGGGAGCCCTTTGACTGAATCCAAACTTCACAGAACAAACCTCCTTAATAAAAGGATTTGTTCCGTAAAGCTTGGACTCAGTCAAAAGGATGCACCCAAGGACCTAGCAGGCCATATATGGCCTCCAGGCTGAAGGTTCCCCAGCTGTGACATTGTGACTTAATACAATGCCTGGCATCTAATGGGTGCTATATAAATGTGTATTCCTTTCCCTTCCCTTCCCCCTTCCACTCAGACAGCAAACTGATTTTTCTAAAATGCAGTTCTGACTATGTCACTCCTGGACTCCAAACTCCAGCAGCTCCCCATCACCTCCCAGATCAAATACAAAATGCTCTGTTTGTCATTCAGAGGCCAGCCTAACCCAACCCCTTTCTACCTTTCTGGTCTTCTTGCACCTTACACCTCTTCCTGGATGCTACAATATAGTGACAACAGCCTCCCTGCTGTTCCTTTCATAAGAGACTCCACAGGAGATCTCCTGAATCTGGGCATTTTACATTGGCCTTCCCCCCTGCCTGGAATTACCTCCCACTCCTTCTCCACCTCCTAACTTTCCTGGCTTCCTTCAAGTCCCAGCTTCTTCAAGAGGTCTTTCCAGATCTTCTTGAAAGTGTCTTCCCTCTGTTGGTGAGCTCCCATTTACTCTGTATACACATTTGTGGTTTGCATGTTGTCTCCCCCATTAGACTGTAAGCTTCTTGAGGGCAGATAATGCTTTTTGCCTGTTTTTGTATTCCCAGTGCTTAGCAAGTGCCAGGCAGATATAGCAGATGCTTAATAAATATCTACTAACTTGCTTATGAGGGCAACTACGTGGTGCAGTGGATATAGTGCCAGGCCTGGTGTCAGGAAGACTCATCTCCCTGAGTTCAAATCTGGCCTCAGACACTTACTAGCTGTGTGACCCTAGGCAAGTCACTTCACCCTGTTTACCTCAGTTTCATCTATAAAATGAGCTGGAGAAGGAAACGGTAAACCACTCCAGTATCTTTGCCAAGAAAACCTCAAATGGAGTCACAAAGAGTCAGATACAACCAACAACTTGACTATGAGAATAACCTAAAAAACATTAGAGCTAGAAGGAAGCATAGGTGGTCTTCTCCTTTAATCCCTACTTGATTGAATCGACCATCAATAAATGAGCCACAGTTTAACAGTATCAGGTACTGGGGAGACAAATACCACATGCCTCGAAGAGCTTATTCTTCAGAAATCTGAAAGATGACCACACAGCCTCCCTCAGAACACTCACAGTGAAGGGATCTTGGCAGGCACCACAGGCCATTTTCAATCAACTTTCATTTTTAGGTCAGTTTTCCTTATATTATCCTCGAATCTGCTCCTCTCAAACTTTCACCCATTGGCCTAGTTCTGCACAAGCTAATCTTCATGTGGCTGCTAGAGATCCAATGCTTTGACAAAGTGTTTAGTATGTTCCAAGCACTGTGATAAGCATCGGAGATACAAACAAAAAGCAAGCCAGTTCCTAGCCTCAAGGAGCTCATATTCAAATAGAAAACAACACGCAGAGGTAAACATTCAACTGTTCTTTTTGAAATACCATGTTTTCAGGCCATTTGAAACATCCTGGTCACCCTCCATTAACTAGAGCCACTCCCACTTATCCATGATTGTTCTAAAAGGTTGTGACAAACACAACCTGGGCCATCCCTTGACTCACTTTTTAAAGAGGCCTATTCTTTGAACGGGCCTTACCTCACTCTAAGTGAGTACGTGAAAGGGCCTTTGCCTTAAAGGGCCAGGTTCCCCCACTGCATCCTGGGTCATCTCCAGTCATCCTGGTGAGTATCAGACCTAGAAGGCTCTAGAGAAGAAAGTGAGGCTGGTGACCCTGCACAACCCCGCCTCACTCAAATCAAAGTCAACTGCAAGTCATGTCATCATTTCCCTGATGCCATGGTCCTCTTCAAAAACAAAAAACGAACACACAAAAGGTTGTGTCCAGAAGCCAACCTTTTATCACATATGTGATCTGATCAAACTGTCTGTCGCCTCCCTTTCTGCATTCTTTGAATGCAGCCTATTGTCACATGAGTGTTTTGGGCTGCCATAAATACTGTTCACTCATACCGAGTCTTTTATCACATGAACTGCTGTTGACTCCAATTCTGTATAGTACTAAGGATTCAAATAACTTAACATTTATCTCTAAGTGCAGCCTGTCCAATTCAGCCTGGTGTTTTAATTCACTGAGACATTCTGGATCCTGAAGCTATCTTCTAACATACTGGCTATTACTTCCAATTGGGTGGTGCCCACAACTTTGATCACCAAGGTCCCAGGACAGAACACTAGTGACTTACTTTCCTTCCAGAGGACATCAATCTATTAGTCATCTCTTGTTCTTGGTTGACTCAGGATAGGTCCCTAGTAGTTTAGGGTCAATATTGGAACAAAATGATTCAAGAGTGGGGGCAGAGCCAAGATGGCAGCTGGAAAACAGGGACTCACTTAAGCTCTCCCCCAAATCCCTCCAAACACCTGTGAAAAATGGCTCTGAACAAATTCTAGAGCTACAGAACCCACAAAATAACAGAGGGAAGCAGGTCTCTAGCCCAAGATGGCCTGGATGGTCGCTGGGAAGGGTCCATCGCATGGAGCACAGCCCAGTGTGGACCGCACAGGACAGACCAGGCTCTGATGAGATGGGCAGAGCAGACCGTAAGGCCATGAAATCACTGAGCTGTGGCAGCTACCAGACTTCTTAACCCACAAATGCCAAAGACAACTTAGCAGGTCAGTGGGAAAACTGCTGAATCTGGGGGAGAGAAGTG
This sequence comes from Trichosurus vulpecula, assembly GCF_011100635.1. Lineage (NCBI taxonomy): Eukaryota > Metazoa > Chordata > Mammalia > Diprotodontia > Phalangeridae > Trichosurus > Trichosurus vulpecula. The sequence continues at coordinate 2,348,044 of NW_023494378.1, forward strand.
CAGGTCTGGCCCCAGCCCTGGAATTGGCAGTGATAGCAGCAGGAAGCTCCAGCGGCTACTTCCAGAGCTCCAGCTGCAGTTGCTTCCAGCCCCAGACCCACCTGGTGGGAGGAATTAAGCAGCAGATCAGAGCCAGAGTGCAGGGAACACTTTGCTGGCCCAGAGGCAGGGTTCTCTTGCTTTGCCCTGCTTGGATCTGGGTCACGGTCCTGGTTCGTGGTTCTTGGGGGAGGAGGAGCACTGGTATGGCAGAGCTTGCTGTGTAGAAGTAGCTCTGAAAACAGCAATACAATGGCCCTGAAGCCTGGCACAAAGCACTCATCATTCTGAAGGCAGTCATACCCTGACAAAAACCTCAAGGATCGAGTAGTTGGCTGGGAACATGAGCAAGCAGCATAAAAGACTCAGACTATTGGAGATTTTTTTGGTGACAAAGAAGATCAAAACATACAGCCAGAAGAAGTCAACAAAGTCAAAGAACCCACATCAAAAGCCTCCAAGAAAAATATGAATTGGTGTCAGGCCATGGAAGAGCTCAAAAAGGATTTGGAAAGGCAAGTAAGAGAAGTAAAGGAAAAATTGGGAAGAGAAATGAGAATGATGCAAGAAAAACATGGAAAACAAGTCAATGACTTGCTAAAGGAGACCCAAAAAAACACTGAAGAAAATAACACCTTAAAAAATAGACTAACCCAAATGGCAAAAGAGCTCCAAAAACCCAATGAGGAGAAGAATGCCTTAAAAGACAGAATTAGCCAAATGGAAAAGGAGGTCCAAAAGAACACTGAAGAAAATACCACCTTAAAAATTAGAATGGAGCAAGTGGAAGCTAGTGACTTTATGAGAAATCAAGAAATTATAAAACAGAACCAAAAGAATGAAAAAATGGAAGACAATGTAAAATATCTCACTGGAAAAACGACTGACCTGGAGAATAGATCCAGGAGAGATTACTGAAAAATTATTGGACTACCTGAAAACCATGATCAAAAAAAGAGCCTAGACATCATCTTTCAACAAATTACCAAGGAAAACTGCCATGATATTCTAGAACCAGAGAGTAAAATAGAAACTGAAAGAATACATCGATCACCTCTTGAAAAAGATCCCAAAAAGAAATCTCCTAGGAATATTATAGCCAAATTCCAGAGTTCCCAGGGAAAAATATTGCAAGCAGCCAGAAAGAAACAACTTGAGTATCGTGGAAACACAATTAGGATAACACAAGATCTAGCAGCTTCTACATTTAAGGATCAAAGGGCTTGGAATATGATATTCCAGAGGTCAAAGGAGCTAGGATTAAAACCAAGAATCACCTACCCAGCAAAACTGAGTATAACAGTCCAGGACAAAATATGGATTTTCAATAAAATAGAGGACTTTCAAGCATTCTCGAAGAAAAGCCCAGAGCTGAAGAGAAAATCTGACTTTCAAATACAAGAAACAAGAGAAGCATGAAAAGGTAAACAGGAAAGAGAAATCATAAGGGACTTATTAAAGTTGAACTGTTTTGTTTACATTCCTACATGGAAAGATGATATTTGTAACTCATGAAACCTTTCTAAGTATTAGGGTAGTTGAAGGGAATATACATATATATATATATAGACAAAGGGCACTGGGTGAGCTGAATATGAAGGGATGATATCTAAAAATAAATAAATAAATACAATTTAGTTGAAAACTAAAAAATATTAAAGAAATAAAGAAAAAAAATAAAACTAATCAGTCAAACATAAAAAAAAGCAATGATCCAAGAGTTAGAACAAGAGATTTACTTCTAGCCAAAGAATGACATTCAAAAAGAACAGAAGCACTGGAAGACCCCTCGAGTTGGTTCAGCTGGGAGGGAAGCTCCCTTGCCTAAATGACCCACTGTGATCTACCAGCCAAGCATCATAGAGAACACCTGGAGATCTTCATGACTGCTTTGTACACTGTTCATGACTGCTTTGTACACAAGTGATGAGCAAGAGATCCACATCAGTCTGATAAATACCTTTATTTCTGAGCCAACCAAGTCCTGAGGTATTTCTTAACACCATTTAAAGAAAAACTAGTCTAACTTGTATGGGGGTGGGGTGAGAGGGTGGGGGAAAGCTTAGCTAATAATCATAGCTAGGATTTCTATAGCACTTTAAGGCTTGCAAAGCACTTTACAAATATGATCTCATTTGATCCTCACAATAAGCCTGAGAGGAAGGCGTTATTCATGATCCCCATTTTAAAGGCAGGGGCCATCACCAGTCATCCTGATCTATGTCTTGCCACTGTACTCTCACGACCCTGGAGGAGAGAATGAGGCTGAGAGTGAGAGCTGCACCAGCTCTGCCTCACTTAAGTCCAATTCATTTTCAAGTCAAGACAACACCTCCTGATGTCACTGGTCTTCTTCTACAAGGAAGGATGAATGACAAGAATAATTTTAAAGGTGAAGAGACTGAAGTAGGCAAAGGTGAAGTGACTTGCCCAGGGTCACAGGGCTGGTGTTCTGAGGCTGGATTTGAACTCAGGTCTTCTAGACACCAAGTCCAGCACTCTGTGCCCTGTGGTGCCCCCAAGCTGCTAGGACATTGAGGGAATATTGCTTCTATCACACCACTCTTTTGATTTTTTTATCCAAATGGTTCAATACAAAAATATCAATAGGCTCAAATGATGGTCTAAATTCCAGGTTGCTGAAGCTAGTCAACAATGCATGTGATGAAGACATGAGTACTTTTGTACTATCAGATATACAGTATGAGTATTATTGTCTCCATTTTAAAGCTGAAGAAACTGAGGCTCAGAGGATGAATGACTTATCCATGGACACACAGTAAGTAGCAGATGCCCTGACTCCTTGTCTAGTGCTCCTACATCATCTGTTTTCTCTCAAATCTTTGAATATTACACCACCAGCCACACCCCTGGGGGCCAGCCCTTATTATTTGTTTTTCTTCCTGCCCTAAAACATAGCTAAAAGGGGTCACAATCCCCAGACTGCCCTCCAGGCACTCTGTTATGTTTTAATAGCCCATTTCCTCTACCGATCCTTCCATAAGCAAAATTCCTATTGACTGGAGAAATGTATCTTGTTTGAACATGTATTATTTACATATTTATTTACATATTTACATGCAGATAGATGCTCCTATGAGCTTCACAGAAGCCTTTTGGTATCATATATATTCTGGTAGCATAGTGGATAGAGTGCTGGGCCTGAAGTTGATGAGGTGCTTGGGTGCTTGTGCTTGGACCCTAATTCTAACAGCTTCTGCTTGGGTGCCTGTGCCTGAACCCCAATTCCAAAACCACATCCAGTTCTAAAATCCCATCTCTCCCTAGCTTCAAAATACTGTCTCTGACAGTTTCTCTCTAGTTCAAGGGCAGCATGCCCTAGCAGAATACTTATCTCTACTCCTATCACAGTTGCCATCTGTGCCTACCTATAGAATTTATTGGTCCATCTCCCTATGTATTGCTAATTGGCTGTGCACTGGGACATAACAATATTTACTGCCTACTGACCTTACTGATATGTATCCTAGACATAGTCAAATGTATACTCCCTTACATTAATCTTGACTAACGACATTTGATGGAAGCAAACTGGATATCTCCAGTCAGCCCCAACCGTTAATTGACTTAGTGACTTGACTTAGTGATGTTTCAGGGTCAAAACCACACCTCCTCCTAGCCCCACCTTGGGCTATTTCCCAGTGAACTCTGGGCAATACACCTGCGCAGTAGATACAAAAAGTGCATGTTCCTTTAAGAACTAACCACTCCTTAACCACGCCTTAATCACTCCCTAATCCCACCCCAAAACAACTAATCATGACACTTGACAGGTTTCCCCCCAAAATGCCCTATATAAGATATAATTATGTCCCCTTTAGATTGCAGGTCCCCTAAGAAGTCTTGCCCGCTGTAAAGTATAACAAACTTTTGCCAACTTGACTTAAAGATTGCTTGGGTCTGTGAATTCATGCCAGGCAACCTTGCCTTGGGACCTTTAGTTTGGGATTCCGGAATCCCTGGGTTTTTCACCCTCAACAAAGTCAGAGAGGCCAGAGTTCAAATTTGACCTCAGACATGTCCTTGCTGTGTGACCCTGGACAAGTGACTTAACCTCTATCTCAGTTTCCTCAGCTATGAAATGGGAATAATAACATCACCTACCTTGCAAGGCTGTTGTGAGGATCAAATGAGGTGCTAATTGTAAATAAAGCCCCTCAAGCACAGTGCCTGGCACATAGCAAGCAATTAATAAATGCCTATTCCCTCCCTTCTCTATTATGGGTATTCTTAAAATTGGTTAATGTAAAAAGGGGTTCCTGTATGCAAAAAGGCTGGAAGGGACTGGTTTGTCCAGAGGGACAAACACACAATAATTATATCTCAGTAATCAGATTAAATGTAATTGGGACATATCTAACAAACTAAATGAAAATACAATAGAACATAGATGATGTTAATAGGTGTTTTCCAAGTCGATATGTGGCCTCAGGCCTCCTTGTGAAAGGTTTAGTGGCCCAGTTTTTCACTGACACCAACTGCTCTGAATCATCCATGACCCTGAGTTCTTGACCATCTTAGTGAATAATCCTAACTCCATAATAACTACAAGGAGAAACTGAAAGGGGAAAAAAAAGCATTTTCCATGAAAACTACAAAAATCTTTAGAAGAGAGAAAGCAAGAGATAAACAGTGAAATAAAAACTCCAGAGAAAAGAATTAGAGGTGGTATCTGATTTAGTGGAAACACATAAGCGGTTTTTCCTCTCCTTTGATTTTCAGTTGAAAAGCCTCTTGATCAGATTCATAACTCTGCTTGTTACTGACACCCCTATGTGCCTAACACCCATTAATGAATACACTTTGAATATGAAATCTGAATGCAAAAAGAGCCAGGAGGCCAGTGTGGCTAGATCACAGGGTAAATGAGGAGAGTAAGGCGCAAGAAGACTGGTGAACTGTGAATTGCCCAGTGTGGAAAGAGGCTGAGACACTGTGAAATCCAGCCCCCAAGGAAACCATCGTCAGAGGGAAGGGAGTCAAGAAGTGAATGACAGGGGGAAGTAAGGGTCCCCCTTATTTTTATTTTAAAAAGACTGAAATTATCAAAGATTTCAGGAAGAAGAAAATTCTAAGACCTTGAACACAAGCAGAGATAACAGGAAAAACAAGGAAATATGACCTCCAGATCTAATAAATGAGTTCAGAAATCCATTAATAAATACTGCAAAATAAAGGAAAACAATCTGATATTTGATGAGAGAGAGGACCCTGTGGAATTTGAGGAGAAGATAGTTCCTTGAGTGGCTCAAAAGAGAAATGAGAATTATGAGAGCAGGATTTATGGCCTATGCAGCAGAAATAATGAGCAAAACAGAATAAATGGAATCTGCCGTGTCAAGCCTCACCAAAGATAACAAAAAAGAAAACAATGGATTTGGAATGCAAATACACAGAAGTGAAGGACAACCTAGAGACAACCTAAAGAGCCCAAGTTTTTCAGAAGAACATGACAGGACAAAAAAAAACGGTAACAGCATAATGTAGACAGTAGCAGAAGAGAATTGGCCAGAACTTCTGAACATAAAAAATGAAATACCAATTTTGAAAATTCCTAAATTGTCTCCAGAAAGGGGGTGGGGTGGGGTGAGGGGGACTAAGGCTGCAAACTCCAAGACACAGTATGGTTAAATTTAACAATTCAATTCAGAAAGAAGTTTGGTAAGCCAGGAAGAGAAAGACCTTCAAAATACAAACGAAAGGAAATTTGAATAATGCAAGACTACCTACCAGAAGTCTTTTATGAGACAAATATAGTCCTAATATCTAAACCAGGGAAAGATAAAACACAGAAAACTGTAAGACAATATAAAACATTTTAAACAAAAGCCTATTAAATACATTACAATAATATATACAAGAAATCATTCATTATGATCAAGTAGTATTTATGCTAGGGATGCAAGGATGGTTCAACATTAGGGAAACAACATAATTAATCATATTAAAAACCAAAACATCCCAAACCACATGATTATCCCAACAGATGTAGCAAAAGTCTCAGAGTATAACACTCTTTATGCCAAAAACCCTACAAAGTACAGGCATAAAAGGACCTTTATAAAAAGCATCTATGTAAAATGAAAAGCAAGCATCACATTCAATGGGGACACAGTAGAACCTCTTCCAAAAAATAGGTAAATGAAAAAATGATATTGACTCTCCCCATTATTATTTGATACAGCTTTGCTAGCAATAGCAATAAGATAAGAGAAAGAAATAAAAGGAATAAAGATAGGTAAAGCGGAGATACAAATATCCCTGGTTGCTGATATGATGGTACAGTTGGAAAATCCTAGGGAACAAGTGAAGATATTAACTGAAAGAATTAATAGCTTCAACAGAGTTGCAGGCTACATAATAAATCTTCAAATAGCAACAGCATTTCTATACAATAATAACAAAACACAGGATGCAATAATAGAAAGGGAAATCTCGTTCCAAATAACTAAAAAAATGCATAAAATAATCTGAATAATCTACCTACCAAAGCACCCAAAAGACCCAAAATAGATTCAATTACAAAATGTTCCTTAAAGAAAGACTACCTCACACCCATCAAAAAGATTAAGATGTCAGAAAAGGAAAATGACAAATGCTGGAGAGGATATGGGAAAACAAGTACACTAATGAACTTTGGTGGAGTTGTGAACTGGTCTGACCACTATGGAAAGCAATTTTGAACTGTGCCCAAAAAGCTACTAAACTACAAACCCTCTGCCCCAATGGACTTTTAGGTCCATAACTCAAAAAGATCAAAGAAAAAGGAAAAGGACCCATAAACACAAAAATATTTATAGCACCTTTTTCTGTGGTGGCAAAGAACTAGAAACTGAAGGTATGTCCATTAATTGGGGAATGGCTGAACAAGGTATGGTATATAAATTTGATGGCATATTATTGTGCTATAAGAAATTATGAAAGGGATTATCTCAGAAATACCTGGAAAAGCTTATATGAACTGATGCAAAGTGAAGTAACCAGAACCAGGAGAACAGCAATAAAAAAGTAAAAGATAATCAACTGTGAAAGACTTAGTAATTCTGATCAACACAACGATCCACCACAATTCCAAAAGACTCATGATGAAACATGCTGCCCACCTCCAGAGAGAGAACTGATACAGAGAGCAGATGGAAGTTTATTTTTTCTATTCTTTTTTTGTTTAAAACATGGCTAATTCAGAAATTTGTGTTGCATGACTTCATATTTATAACGGGTTTTGTATTTTTTGCCTTCTCAATGGGCAAGGGAAGGAGCCATACAATCTGGAACTGAAAATACAATGAAATTTACTTTTTAAAAAAGAATTAAAGAACAGCTTAAATAAATGGAAAAATATTAAGTGCTCATGGCTAGGGCATGCCAATATAATAAAATGACAATACCACCCAAATTAATGTTAGACCAATTGAATTTACAAAAGATCTTAACTATCAAAGGAAATGATTAAAAGAATTAGGGACAAAAGAATACCACTTCCAGACCACAAACTAGATTATAAAGCAGCAGTCATCAAAACCATCTAATAATGATTAAGGAATAGAGAGATCAATGGAACAGACTATCAACCAAGAAAAAATTATTAATCACCTACTATGTATGTGCCAGGCCCTGAGCTGGGGGTACAAAAAGAGGCAAAAAATAGTCCCTGCCCTCAAGGAGGTAATGGGAGAGATGACATGAAAACAAATATATACAAAGCAATTATAAATAACTACATGGGAAATAATTAACAGAAGGAAGGTACTGGAATTAAGAGGACTTGGAGAAGACTCCCTGTACAAGATTTTAGTTGGGACTTGAAACCAGGGAGGTCAGAAGTTGGAGTAGAGGAGAGAGAGCATTTCCAAGCATGGGAGACAGCCAGAGTGAATGCCTAGAGATGGAGCATCTTGTTCATGGAACAGCCAGGAGACCAGTGTGTGGACTGAAGAGTACACGTCAGGGAGTAAGGTGTAAGAAGCCTGGAAAGGGACGAGGAGGGAGCTAGGTTATGAGAGTCTTTGAATGCCAAACAGAATTTTCTATTTACTCCTGGAAGTGATAGGAAGCCACTGGAGTTTATTGGGGGGAGGGAGGGCGGTAACATGATCATTTTAGTGGCTGAATGGAGGACAGACCGGTGTAGGGATGAGACCTGAGGCAGGCAGACTCCCCCCTCCCCCCACCCAGCAAGCTATTCCAGTAGTCCAGGTGAGGTGATAAGGGCCTACACCAGGTTGGAGAGAGAGTCAAAGGAGAGAAGAGGGCATATTCAAGAGATGCTGCAGAGGTGATATCAAGAGGCCTTGGCAGCAGCTTGGATATAAGAGGTAAGAGAGACTGACGATTCCAGAATGACTCCCAGGAGAATCAAAAATTCAATCACCCAGTGTTTGATAAAGTGGGTAACAAAAAATAACCTAGGAAAAACTCCTTATTTAATAAAAACTGCTAGGAAAACTGGAAAGTATTCTGCCAGAAATTAGGCTTAGACTAACACCTTACACCACACTACACAATACATTCAAAGTGAACACATAACCTTAATATTAAAGATCATTCTATAAAATAATTAAGAGAAACATCATATACCTCTTGCAGCTATGGGTAGGAGATGTAGTCTTAACCAAAAGAGTAAACAGGCAATTACAAAAGATAAAATAGTTAACTGATTACTTGAAACTGGAAAGCTTCTGTACAGACAACATTAAGGCATCTAGGATGAGAAGGGAAGTAGTTGAATGGGAAATTTCATATCCAATTTCCCTGATAAGTGTTTGGTATCCAAAATACATAAACTATATAGCTGTGTGACCCTAGCCAAATCACTTCACCTTGCTCACCTCAGGTTTCTGATTTGTAAAATGAGTGGGAGAAGGAAATGGCAAACCGCCCCATTATCTGTGCCAAGATAACCCCAAATGGAGTCACAAAGAGTTGGACTTGAGTGAAACGACTGAACAACAAAAACATATAACACTAATAGCCATCAGATAAATAAATGGTCAAAGGATATGAATAAACAGTTCTCAAAAGGACTTCAAAGTATATAATCACATAACCACATAAAAGAGTGCTCTAGATCACTAGTAATAAAAGAAAAAGAAGACATTTATATAGCACTTACTGTGTGACAAGTACTGTGGTAAGTGCTTTTCAATTAATTATTATCTCATTTGATCCTCACAACAAGCCTGGAAAGGTGTTATTATTATCTCCATTTTACAGATGAAGAAACTGAGGCAAACAGAGGTTAAGTGACTTGCCCAGGGACACAGGGTTAGCAAGTGTCCGATGCTGCATTTGAAGTTGGGTCTTCCTGACTAGATGCTCAGTGGTCTATCTACTGCATCACCTAGTGGCTAGCTGATAAAGAGAAATGGAAATCCAAACTCTGAGGTTTTACTTCATACTCTGAAAATTGACAAAAATGTCAAAAAATGGCAACACACAATGTTGGAGGGGTTGTAGAAGGATAGGCACTCTAATACATTGCTGGTGGAGCTGTGAAGTGGTACAATCATTTTGGAAAGAAATTTGGAATTATGTAAATAAAGTGACTAATGTCCATATCCTTTGAATAAGAGACTCCATCTCTGGGCTCATATCCCAAGGAAGCCATTGATAAGAAGTCCCCATATATTCCAAAATATTTATAGCAGCATCTTTTGTGATAGCAAAGAATTGAAAACAAAGTGGATGCCCATCAATTTGGGAATGGCTAAACACATTGTAGTACATGGATGCAATGCGCTATTACTGTGCTGTAAGAAATGATATATATGATGAATACAGAGAAGCATGGAAAGAACTATATGAACCGATACAGAGTAAAGTCAGTAGAACCAAGAAAACAATCTACCTAGTGACTTCAACATGTAAATGCAAACAGTGACACACCAAAAAATCCAAAGTAAATATAGCAAAATTATAAAAATCAAGAATGAAGAACCTGCCCCTTAGTGGAAGAAGGAGGTTCCACAGGTGTTACATATGGATCATGTTTTTAGACTTTTTCAATGTATTGATCAGTTGCACTGATTTTTTCCCCCTCTCTAGTAAATACTATTTGTCATATGACATGGCTCTCTGGGAGGGGGTGGGGGAAAGAGAGGGATTCTTGGGATAACAATAGTGATGTAAAAAACACAACAACCAGACACTATTAACAAAAACTTATTTTTTAAAAATCATTTAAAAAGATACATATATAAACAGACTTTCCAGCTGCTATTATTTTTGAATGTGCACTAAAAAAGAAAAAAAATATAGCTATCTATCCTCACTTAGCTTTTCTCTTTTCTCCTTTTTTTCTCATGTATTTTCTTTAATTGGACTAAATCTTAAAGAAAGGGGCATTAGAAACATGAGAAGTCCTTGATATCATTAGATGATGATCAATCAACTATTACTTATTAAGCACCTACTATGTGACAAGCACTGTACTAAGTGCTGGGGATACAAAGTAAGGGGAAAAAGTTCCGCTGTCAAGAAGCTCAGTCTGAAGAGGGAGACAACATGGTAACAACCCCATACAAACAAGATACATACAGAATAAACAGGAGAATCTCAGAGAGGAGGCACTAAGACTGAAGGGCACTGGGACAGACTTCTTGCAGATTCCGGGGCCTGTAGTTGAGACTTAAGGAATCGAGGAGGATGAGATGAAGAGGGAGAGTTCCCCACATGTCAGTTAACCAGCATTTATGTGTTTAGTCTATGTTGGATACTACACTAAGTGCTAGGGATTGCACAAGACAATTTTCCTCTCAAGGAGCTCAGAAACTAATGGAGGAGAAAATATGCAAACACCTATGCACAAACAAGCTACAGACAGTATAAATGGGAGAAAATCAACTGAGGACAGGCACTACTAGCATTAAGGGTGTTAAGGGCCCCCCTGACCTCGTCTTCTTGAGTTGCCGTATTTTCCAGACACATTGGACCTAGAGTATACAGGAGCCCCCGAACGTGTCAAGGAGGAAGCTCCCCCTGGGCTGACATAATTTGTTATCTGCACCCCAAGCTGGACTCCCTGTGTGTCCTTGGGAGTCAAGACAGGCGCCAGTCAGTCTGCACCAGACTGAGAAACTGTTTGTGCAGCTGGGACCCTTCTCTCCTCATGGTCTAGCAGTTCCCAAGGGAACAGAATGCTGCTTTTGCCATGGCCTTTCTCCTCCCCTTTGGGAGGGGATTAGTCTTTTTCCCATCCCCTATAACTACCTCCTTTCCCTGTAACTTTCCCTGCAGCACTGGGCTCTTTGGTATAAAGAGTTCCTACATGCATGTGTCTTTGTCTTGTAATAAATCCAGATGCAATGCATTTCTCATGGACTTGCCATTTTTTTTTTGGTTAATGTTAAATGGTGGCAGTGGGATCTGGAAAGGCTTTTCTCATAAAGGGTAGGATTTTATCCAGGGAAGCCAGGTGAAAATGAGTGAAAGAATTTCCGGTACAGGGTATAGCCAGTGAAAATACATGGAGTGAGGAGATTATGCAAGGAAAAAAGCAAGGAGGCCAGTGTCACTGTATCAGAGTATAAGAGGGGAGTAAATTGTAAGAACAATGGGAAGAGAGCCCAGATTATGAATGGCCTTGAATGCCTAATAATTTTATATTTGATCCTGGAGGTGATAAGAAGTCACTGGAGTTGACTGAATTGGGAGATGACATGTGTAGATCTGGCACTTTAGGAAGTTCAGTCTGACAGCTGAGTGGGGGGGGGAGAGAGGGAGAGGAGGAGAGAGAGAGAGGGAGAGAGAGGGAGGGGGAGAGGGAGGGAGAGAGGGAGAGAGAGAGAGAGAGAGAGAGAGAGATTGAGATTTGATATATGGAGATCAACCAGTTGGCTATTGCAACAGTCTAGGCATGAGGTCCTGTGCCAGGGTGGTGGCAGTTATCAGAAGAAAAAGGAGTATATTTGAGAGATGTTACAGTTGAAAAATTGATAGAACTCTGAAACAGACTAGATATAGAAGGTGAGAAAGGAGTTGAGAGCCTGGGTGACTGAGAGGATAGCAGGGTCCTTAACAGTAATAAAGAAGTTAGGAAGAGGAGAGAACTTAGGGAGAAAGATGAGTTTAGTTTCAGGTATGTTGAGTTTAATTCAGTTTAACATACCCACTAGGCAGAGATGCAAGTCTGCAGAAAATTAAGATGAGTGAGAGGAAAGCAAGCCCAGACACCTACTGTATACAGCCTTCTCAAGGAGTTTAGTCACAAAAAAGGAAGAGATATGGAATGACAGCGGGGATGGATGGATCAAGTAAGGGTTTTTTGAGGACAGGGAAGACATAGGCATGTTTATAGGGAAGCAACCTGTAAGCAATATTAAGCAACACAACCTGCTGGAGAAGACAGGATGGCACAAGATCAGGGTGCATATAGAGGGGTTTCCCTTGGCCAGGAGATGGGCCACCTCTTCATGTGAGATAGGTGGAGGTAGAAATAGTGGCAGAAGGTATCTGAGAGATGTGGGTTGAGAAAGAGGGGAAAAGAGGAGGCTCTTGGCTTCAGTTTTTCAGGAGATGTGAAGCACATGTTAGGGTTCTTGGCTGAGAGTGGAGGGAAGGGAAGCCACGGGAGGTTTGAGAAAGTCTAGAAGAGTTGCTGTAGAAAGTGAGTCGATAAGGGAGGTATAGAGGGACTGTCAAGCAGCAGTGAGGGCCCAGTTGAGGCTATGTGACATAAAGTTACAGTGAACTCCCAGTCACCTCGGTTGTGATTTTTTCCAGTTGTGCTGAGCACAAGATGGTATAGAGTTGAACTGGTTCACTAAGAGGTCAGGATGGGGAAGGGAGGAGAGTGGAGTGAGTGCAGGGCTGACAGCTTAGGAGAAAACAAACGGGTGGAGAGATCTGCAGTTGTGCTTTGGGCAGGTGAGGCAGAGAGAGAAGGAGAATGACAACAGACTGTGATCAGAAACGGGAATTCACAAAGATGAAGGTGGTGGATTTGTTTTGCTTGAGTGTGCTTATTTGTTACTAGTTTATCTTTTTCAAATAAGGCATAAGATGCAAGCTAGCAACAGTGATGTCCCCCCAAAAGAAAAAAAAAGGCAGATACTGAGACATTTTAAATGCAGAGAAGGAAATTCATAACAAAGCACAGACAAGTAGGAGTTTTGAAAATACCATGTTGAATTTATTATATGCTTTTTAAAAAGTTGGCTGTATGGAATCTGAATCACACCAATCCTCTGTGTTCTTTTGTTGTACACAGAAATGTAAATAGTAGCAAATATCAAATTATTGCCAAGTAGCTTGACATAACCATTCTTATAGTCTCATATGCAACATTTGTATTGAAACAGATTTCATCTTTACTTCTTTCCCCACCACCACCATTCAGAAATGTCATGTCGATTTGTAAACACCTTCAAGAATTAGGTCTCTTAACAAAAAATAATAGCCTTCCAAAGCAATAACAAGAATCTAAAGTTTGGGTTAAGATATTCCAAATGCTTCTTACCTATAAATAGGGCCCACCTTTATAACCAGAGGCCAGCCAAGTCATTAAAACCAAATCTCAAGTCCACACCTTTGCTCTGGACCCTGTACTTAACTGAGGTTTTTCATGAGGTTCTTAAGACTACAGGAGACATTTCCTAAAGTTTGACTGGGCATTATTACATAGGCAGTTTATTCAGTTCAAGCTTTGGTTGTTTTTCCCAAAGGATAAAATAATTTTAATGGATTCCAGCATTGAAGGGATAGAATGATACTAAGAATGATACAGTTGGAGCATACATAAAGTATTTTTAAAGAATTAGTATGAAGTTAGAGGGGGTGGGAGAAAGTTTTTTAGAATTCAATAAATATCAATCAAGAAGCATTTATTAAACCCTTGCTGTGTGCCAAGCACCATACTGTGGATAAAACTAAGGCCAGAATCATAATCCCTGCCCTCAGGGAGTTCATATTCTAATGAGGGAAACAGCAAGCAAACAAGTACACAAGAAATCTACAGGGCAAATGGGGGGTAATCTTGAAGGTGGGGCAGAGGAGGAGGAGGAGGAGGAGGAGGAGGAGGAGGAGGAGGTCACCAGGAAAGACCTCCAGCAGAAGGTGGTATTTGAGCTGAATCTTGAAGGAAGTCAAGAAGACTAAAAGGTGGAGGTAGGGATAGAGAGCGTTCCAGGCATGGCGTGCAACCAGGGCATTAAGCGTGATGGGAGCAGAACCCCAATAAGGCCAGTGCCAATGGATCCTAGACTACACAAAAGGAAGGAAAATGGACAACATGGCCACTTCCAGGTTCTCCTTGACTACCTCCATCACTACCTTTTCTCCTTTGGGCCACAGTAAACAGAGCACTCAGCCTGGAGTAAGGAAGACCCAAGTTCAAATCCAGGCTCAGATACTTTCTAGCTGTGTGACCCTGGGCAAGTCACTTAACTGCTGTCTGCCTCAGTTTCCCCATCTGTAAAATGGGGATCATAACATCATCTACCTTCTGTAAATTGCTTAGCATAGTGCCTGGCACATAGTAAACACTATAGAAATATTGGTTGCTGTAATAATAATAATAATATTGAGGTTCATATAATCTGAGCAGCAAGGTGACACTGCAGTGGATAGCATGCTCTCATCTTCTGCCCACCTAGACCCCTTGGTGAACAATTCAACTCTCTACTGGTGTCCTCTCTTGAGTCCCTCGTCCCCCTATGATATCCCTAATTACACCCAGCCAAGTCTCAGCCTTGGATCACTCTCACCATTCATCACCTTCACTCTTACACATGTACAGCTGAACAAAAATGGAGAAAGTCACACAAGCATTCTCAGTGGGTCCACTACAAATTGATATTACATAATCTCACCTGGGCCCTCACTGCTGCTAGGCAATCCTACTTATCAATTCACTCTCCCACTCTTCACAGTACCTCTCCCAAACCTTCCCATCCCTCCTCCACCCTCCCATGGCTTCTCTCCCCCTCTCTCAGCTGAGAACCTTGCCTCATACTATACAGAAAAAATTGCAGCTGTTCACCATGAACTTCCTCTTCTCCAATCACTCAGATACTTTCTGCCCCTCTCTCCTCCTTCACTCCTGTCTCACATGAAGAAGTGGCCTCACTCCTGTACCTGTTTAAGTGATCCCATTCCATACTGTTTCCTCCAACAGACTGTCCCCTTGGTCATCCCCCACATTTTCCCTTATTTTCAATCTCTCCCTCTCTACTGGCTCCTTTCCTCCAGCCTACAAACATGCCCATATCTCCCCCATCCTCAAAAAACCTTCACCTGGTCTGGCTCTTTGTGGCTAAACTCCTAGAAAAGGCCATTTACAACAGGTGCCTCCACTTCCTCTTCTTTCACTATCTTCTTAACCCCTTACAATCTGGCTTCTGACCTCATCATACCACCAAAACTTTTCTCCAAAGTTACCAATGATCTCTTATGTGCCAAATCCAATGCCCTTTTCTCAGTCCTCCTTCTCCTTGATCTCTGTGCAGCCTTGGACACTGCTGGACACTCTCTTCTTCTGGACACTCTCTTCTCTCTAGGTTTTTGGGACACACTTCTTTCCTGATTCTCCTCCTACATCTCTATCTGTTCCTTCTCAGTTTCCTTTGTTGGATCCTCTTTGAGATCATTTCCTCTAACCATGGGTGTCGCTCCCGGTTCTGTCCTGGGCCCTTTCCTCTTCACCCAGTATATTACTTCACTTGGTGATCTCATCAGCTCTCATAGATCTAATTACCATCTCTATAATGAGGATTCTCAAATCTACTTATCCTGCCTCTCTGCTGACCTCCAATCTTGAATCTCCAACAGACTTTCAGATATCTTGAACTGTATGTCCAGTAGACATCTTAAACACATGTCCAAAAACAGTTATCTTTCTGCCAAAACCCTCTTCCTTTCTATCTTCCCTATTACTGTAAAGGGCAGCACTACCCTCCCAGTCCCCCAGGCTCAAAATCTAGGAGTCTTCCTGACCTCCTCACTCTCCATATCCAAGATGTTGCCAAAGCCTCTTGATTTCACCTCTGCAGCATCTCTTGAATGTCCCCTTCAGGCCCTCCTCACCTTGTGCCCCAATTACTCCAGTAGCCTGCTTCTGGGTCTCCTCGCTTTAGGTCTCTAGTTCATTCTCCACTTGGCTGTCAAAGAGATCATCTTAAAACACAGGTCTGACCACGTCAAGCTTTCCTACCCCTCCCCCCACCCCCAACTCCAGTGGCTCCCTATGGCCTCCAGAAACAAATACCAAATGCTCGGTTTGGCATTCAAAGTCCTTCATAACCTAGTCTCCTCCTTCTTTTTCCTCTTCTCCCCCCTTTACTCGCTGACAGATACTCTTTGATCCAGTAGTCCTGGCCTCCTGGCTGTTCAAGACATTCCACCTCTGGCTTTGGGCACACTCTCTAGCTGTCCCCCATGCCAGGGATGCTCTCCATCCTCCACTCCACCTACTGACCTCCTTGGCTTCCCTTAAGTTCCAAGGAGCCTTCCCCAACCCCTCTTAATTCTAATGCTTTCCCTTTATTAATTATTTCCTATTTATGCTGTGTATAGCTTGCTTTGTATATATTTGCTTGCATGTTGTCTCTTCCATTAGACTGTAAGCTCCTTGAGGGCAGAGACTGTCTTTTCCCCTTTTTGTACCCCCAACACTTAGCCCAGGGCCTGGCACATAGTAAATGATTAATAAATGTTTACTGATTGATTGACTAAAAGGTTGGAAGGGAGACAGGTAGTGAAGTGCTTTAAAAGATAAAAAGATTTTATATTTGATCCTGGAGGTGACTGGGAGTCAGTGAAGTTTGTGGGGGTGGGGGAGAAGGTGACATGGCCAGAACTGCTCTTTGGTTCCCCAATTGATAAATGGTCAAAGGATATGAACAGGCAGTTCTCAGAAGAAGAAATCAAAGTTATCTATGGCCATATGAAAAAATGTGTTAAATCGCTACTGATTAGAGAAATGGAAATTCAAACAACTCTGAGGTAACACCCCACACCTATCAGATTGGCTAGTGTGACAGAAAAGAAAAATGACAAATGCTGAAGGGGATGTGGGAAAATTGAGACACTGTTGGTGGAATTGTGAACTGATCCAACCACTCTGGAGTACAATTTGGAACTATGCCCAAAGAGTTGTAAAACTTATCTAGCAATACAACTACTAGGTCTGTAACCCAAAGAGATTAAAAAAAAAGGACCTATTTGTACAAAAATATTTATAGCAACTCTTTTTGTGGTGGCAAAGAATTGGGAATTGAGGGGATGTCCATCAATTGATGAATGTATGAACAAGTTGTGGCATATGATTGTAGTGGAATACTACTGTGTTATAAGAAATAGCAAGCAGGATGATTTCTGAAAAACATGTAAAGACTTATGTGAACTGATGCAAAGTGAAGTGAGCAGAACCAGAACATTGTACACAGTAATAGCAATATTGTATAATGATTAACTGTGAAAGACTTAGCTATTCTCAGCAATACAATGATTCAAGACTCATGATGAAAAATGCTATCCAACTCCAAAGAAAGATCCGATGGAGTCTGAATGGAGATCAAAGGATATTATTTTTCATTTCTTTTTTTGCAGTTTTTTTGGCCTGTTTTTTTCACAACATGACTAATATGGAAATATGTTTTGCATTACTGCACATGTATAACCTATATCAAATTGCTTACCATCTCAGGGAGGTGAGAAAGATGGAGAGAATGTGGAACTCAAAATTTTACAAAAGAACATTAAAAACAGTTTTTACATGTAACTGGGAAAAAATATTATTCGAAGAAAATATAAAATAAAATCCAGGTTAGTCAGGGTTGAGATACTAAAGGTAACATCCATTATGATGTCATAAGTAAAAAAAAAAAAAGAACTGCTCTCTGCACTTTGACAGCTAAATGGAATGAACTGGGAGGAAACTTGAAGCAGGGGCTTCAACAGAAAGCTATCTGTAAAATTTCAGATGTGCTTATCAGATTTAGTCAGATGCTTAAAGCATCCTTGATGGTACTACTAAATAGAAGTATCTTAAAGTAGATTGTAAACATTTCAATCAACTCTCTTATGGCTCCACTCATAACAGCAGTAACTTTTCAGACCAAAACACCCCTCTCCTTGGCTACCAGTGCCCAATATGAATTGTTTCCTCAATTAGAATGTAAGTTCTTTTCAGGGCAGTGAGTGCCTCTATCTTGTATTGCTATATACCCAGGACTTAGCATAGTATTTGGCACACAGTGTCTTGGGCTTTCTTCCTAAATGTATTATTCCTTCCTTTATTCCCATAGCTTTTTCAGCCAATGACAAATATTTGTTCCACACTGAAGTAGAGCTTGTGGATGTGGAGGTGATACTGTGCCCACCTTGGGGGTCTATGCCAGTTAAGCATAAACTCTACAAGGCTTATCAACTTTCAGGATCGGTTTATTTATAACGGAAGTAGACAGAGTAATTACTAAATTGGTTACAAGCAAAAACGTATTTCTGCCACGGCAACTCCTTTTGTAACAAATAAACATAGTTAAGCTAAACAAATCCACATATTGGCCATGCCTAAAAATATGCCTAAATCTGCCCTTCAAGTGCAGAAAATATGGTCAGCATGTTTCATCACGAATCCTTTACAAATTGTGTTGGGCCACTGTGTTGATCAGTCACTAAATCTTTCAGAACTGACTGTCTTTACAATGGGATTGCTATTGTATAAATTGTTCTCCTGGTCTTGTTCATTTCAGTTTGCAACAGTTCAGACAAGGTCCGCCGGTTTGTCTGAAATCACTCCCCTCCTCGCATCACTTCTTACAGCACAATAGTGCTGCCCATCACCTTCATAAACCACAACTTGTTCAGCCATTTCCCAATTGATGAGCATCCCCTCAGTTTCCGATTCTGTGCTTTTATGTTTTTCCTTTTAATCCCATGTCAACTCCTAAACCCACTCGCTAAATTGAAAGAGGGCGGGGGCGGGGGGGAGGTCCTCAACAACATAAGTGGGAAGCTATAGACAGCCCTTCCACTCAGCCTGTCAAGAGTCTTCCCTCCTGACAGTCAGGTGTGGCCACGGAAAGGAAGAAAAGAGGCTCCGGGTAAGGGTGGGGCCTAGTGACTTCGGCCCCCAGTGCTCCACCTCTCCCCCCCCCGCGCCCGGCCCCCTACAGGCCCCGCCCCGCAGAATGAAGAAAGGAGAGGGGGGAGAGGTGGGAGGGACGATGGAGGGGGAGATTGGGGGACAAGGGGGAGGGGGAGATGGGGGGGAGAAGGAAACCGGAGGGAGAAAGAGGGAGGGGGAAATGGAAGGAGGAAGGGGAAAGAGAGAGAGAGAAGAGAGGGGGCGGCTTGCCCCAGTGGCCGAGGCTGCCAGGGAAGCAGGGAGGTCACCTACCTCAGTGGCAGCAGGGCGGCCCGCCCGAGCGGCCCCAATCGGCGGCAGAGGATCGCTCGGCCCAGCTTGCTGCGTTGCCCGGGAGGAGGGAGGTTCGGAATGCTGGGTGCGTGCGTGGGTGCGTGAGGGGGAGGGGCATATACAGTCGAAGGTGGAGAGGCAGCGGGTGCCGTTTGCGCGCGCACGCCTACGACCAGCCGGGCTAATGACGCTTCCCTCGTAACTGAATGCAACAATCAGGGAGGGGGAGGGGTGAGAGGGACCCCAAGCGGAGGTCCGAGCTGGCGCCCGGGCTGCGCAGGCGCACTCCCGCCCGCGGCCTTCTGGGAAAGGGAATGGGGAAGGGCAAGTGTTTCTTCCGGTTCTCCTCCTTCTCTGAGGTCACGGTGCATGCTGGGACTGGTAGTTTGGAGCCGCGGCCCGACTGCCTTAGAGTCAGATAGGGAGTGGTCCTAGGAAAGGACTTAAGTGCTTTTGCTTCTCTGGCCAGAATCAATCTCCTGGCCTCACTCAACTGGGATGGACCTCAGGGTGATCTAGTGGCTGAGCCTCTGAATTGTCAATCAGGAAACCCCACCCATTTGCTCCACCTACTGTATTACAGAGAGCATTTGGCTCACTATTGAGCTGGCTCATGTATAAAATAAGTAAACAGTGCCTAATTACAAACTCATACAATGCATGATCAGTCAACAAGCATTTATTAAGTGCCAAACACTGTGCTATACGAAAACAAAAAATAGTCTGCCCTCGTGACTTACATTCAATTCAGCCAATATGTCTAATATAGATGGAGATAGGTAGTGTGTGGGTCAAAGACAACTACTCACATTAAAAACAGACAGAGACCATTCTTGAGAAAAGGCAAAAAGGAGTTTATTACTTTCTCATGAGAAAGGACACACCTCAGCGTGGCCCAAGATGATGCCAGCACGTGTGTGTGTTGCATACAGCTCAAAGCAAGTTATATAGAGCCTAACAGAGTTCCCCCACCCCCTACTGAGTCCTCTTCCCATTGACTGGATTTGGAGCTCACATTCTAAACACGGAATCTTTTCCCAACAACAGAGAACAAAGAACAAAAAGAAACAGGCGTGAGACCAGGGAAGAGGGAGTAAAAGTTAGATAAACAGGACCTTGCAGTCTGTCTACTGATGTAATTTCTATCTCTACTTTCTCAGCAGAGCAGTTTCTACAAGTATAGAAGGGGTGCAGGGTGGGGGGTGGATGGTAGGAGAGACAAGGTCTTTTCCCATGCTGGGGGTGGGGGGGCCTTCACTGTTTCAGCATTCCACTCAATCCTTCCTCTTCCCTTCAACTTTCTGAAGACCTCTCACCATTACTGATACATCTGAATTCTTCCCCTTAACTATCACCCCTTTAAGTAAACATGGGAAGGATTGATCGAGGCATTGACAAATCAAAGGAGCAGTCCCCTTTATATACAAAGACCCAAAAGAAAACAATGATGCAATTATCCCTTTAAGATTCAAAAAGTCTTTTCCTATACAGCTATCTGGCAGGGAATATCATCCATGAAGTCCTCTGGTCTTTAGTGTTTGTTCCAGCCATCTCCAACACAGCATCTCAGCATCTTCTTCTTCTCTTCTTCTAGGAACCGGCTTTCTGTCCATTCTTCTACAGACGTGACCTTAGCACAATTTTAAACTATCATTTTTAATCCTCATAATCCTGATCGTTTTACAAGCTCAAAATTGGAACCATAGCCAATTGTCATGCTTAAGAAGTTCACATTAGAACCCAGTGTCTTATACTTTACATTAATCCATTATTAATTTCCTCACCAGGAGGATGAGATTTCCCTTAAGGAATTAATAACAGGCTCCAGTACATACATAAATATATTAAATAACCAATTTTTAACACAGTATATATAAAATTTTAAACTTTTAGTCATGCCATGTTTCTTTTGATGGCATTTACAAAATAAACCACAAGCCATTCTTTTTTAAGCATTATTAATTGTAACAAAACTTTAGACAAGCATGATGCTAATCAAATAACAAAATAACATTCTCACAAGCCCTTGACCTAATTGTCTCCATACCATTACCAAGAATTAAAGGACCCTAACTCATTCAGGAGCATGCACAGGAGCACTAGTCCCAGTCCTATAGGAACCTAAAATGTTCCATAATCAATTATTTGAGTAAATTTGTTACTGTACTTACAAAACCTTCCGATTATAGAAATTTGCCACCAAGAGATTAGAGATTTATCAGTTTTCAGTCCCATTAGGTCTTTGAATACCAAATTCCAATAATCAGTTTAAGATATGACTATAGTTTCACATTGCTTAAGGAACATCTCTAAAGCAAGCCCTAACTAGCTCACATGCATTTCCACCCTTATTCATAAGGCCTTACTAAGTTGGTGCACAAAAGTCCTTAAGTAACACAAATTCTAGAGTATTATCAAGAAATTAAATTCCTAGTTATCACAGAGTCTCTAAATATCTCATAGAATCCTTAGTCAAAAGGTGTTATAATAAAATCTCACATTGGTAACAGTAAGAGACTGATTACAAAAAAAAATACTACTGCTCTTAGAATCCTTTTAAATGAAGGGAACATCTTAAGGTGAGTCTTAAGTAGTTTGCATAAATTTCTGCACACCTTCTAGTTCTAAATTAAAATATTATTAGATTTCCCAGTAAGATAACACAAAAGAGCTCATATCTTATACTGACTACTTGCTTTGATCATAGAAACTTACTATAGAAGGAAAAGAAGCAGGGAGATGTGACATACCAAATATGACAGGATAAAACATCCTTAGCTTTGTTTAAATTCAGACAGTCACTAATGATGCAGTATATGTTTCTCCTCATAGCCAGACTCAGGAATAGTCAGGTGGGAAACATTCCTTTCCAAAGGAACACAATGGGGAAACTGAGCCAGGAGGATCCCATCCTAGATTGAGGCTAAGATTGTCCCCTTGGCTTTTTTCCAAATGCAGGATCACATTCCCTCTGAGTAGCTTATCTTGTGGCATTTTTTTTCAGATACTGATTTAATGCAGACAACTATACCCAAATTCAAACTCAAAACAAATTAGTTATGGTCCCAAGCACCTTTCACCTTAAACATCAAGTCTCACTAGTCACAGCTTAGAGCCAGATACAGTTGTTTTTACTTTCATGGAGTTGCAATAAGCAATAAAAATTTACTAGGACTCACATATATAAGAATTCCATTAAACATCTTACTCTTTTTAAATTTAAACTTGTCCTGGTGTAAAAGCCAAATCCTTTCTATCTATCGTACATAAACTTGCAACTTCTCAGCAAGCTAAGTTCATTGTTTAGGATCCACATAAATCAAACAAGTTCTTTTCCTGGGGCTCATGACCTTGCCCATACAGATAGTTTCTAGGGGCCTTGGCAATTTTACAAAATAAGGAGAATTAACATGGATCCCAGGAAGGGGTTAATACTGATGTCCTCTGCCTGCTGACTCCCATGCATACAGGAAAACTGTACTGAATGGGAAGAACCCACTTGATAAGGCTTTACACAATCCCCTTCTTTCCACATACAGTAATCAATTAACCATTTTTGGTTTTAGCATTAAAACAACAATCAACAAAATAACCAAACTGCTCTTAATTGTAATAAAAACAAATTTCAGTGACATCAAATACATTTCTAGATCAATAAAAATAATAATTATTGTTTATAAAAGGGTGGGCTGCCCTACCCTGGGTATAGACACTGACTGGCAGGCTTCTCTACCTTTGGCCTCTTCCTCTACTTCCTACTATCTTCTACCAGAATGGCACTAGTTGCCACTGCCTGTACACCTTCTGGCCAGCCCCATGTGACACTGAGTGTAATACTTTGGGGAGGAACACCACTGGCTTACATCACCCCCCCCCATTCCTTTTTTTAAAGTTTACATCCCTTTGCCAGGTGGGGGAAAATAAATCTCTCTCTCTCTAACCTGATCTGGGATGAGAGGGGTTCATAGAAAAACCTTGGGCCTGTTTGCTATCCTTTGCTGTTTCTCTGAGCACATTTATTCAAGGTCGATCCAAAGACACCACAAACCTAGGAATGAAACTTAAATAAAATTTAAAAAATTCGCAGTAGGTTTGGACATAATTGTCATCAATATCAAATTGCTGCAACAGATTAGCTTGCAAATAGAAATTTAGTAGGCCTTCTAAAAATCATGCAAAGGATTTTGCAAAACATTTCTTCATAAAAATATTTCCCATCCTCAGAAACAACTTACAATTTATCCTGATATTATTATTAATTCCTAAGTACTAAACAATTCTTAAATTTGATCACTAAACCTTTTCCACATAATTGAAAAGAAATAAAAAGAAAACTAAATATACTTTTGTAAATACTTGATTTAGGCAATAACCCCAATAGCTTAGTTAACAATCTCACAAATTTCCTCCATGATAGCAAAACAATTTTAACTGAAAATCCCTTTAAATAAAGACAAAATTTGGTAATTTATGATTTCTTAAATTACAATACTTCAACATATTGTAATATATGGTCAAATAGAATGACTTAAAAGTTTCCTAACTCATTCACCATTGTTTTTACAGTACAATTCCTAACCTAACA
This sequence comes from Trichosurus vulpecula, assembly GCF_011100635.1. NCBI lineage: Eukaryota > Metazoa > Chordata > Mammalia > Diprotodontia > Phalangeridae > Trichosurus > Trichosurus vulpecula. The sequence continues at coordinate 2,372,046 of NW_023494378.1, forward strand.
ACATTTAGATTATAAGAGAAATTGCTTTTCTGACAACACAGATGATACAGTTGTTTGCCAAGTAATGCAACAAAGGAAATTTTTAGGAACACAACAATACCATAAACAATTATCATCTATTTAAACTTTTAAACTGAAACCAATTAATTACCAACCTGGGTTGGATGCATTTCCAGATTCATCTCATCACTATTGACATAAATTTCACATCTAAGAAAATCCACATAAAGATAACGAATATGAGGCAATTATATTCAACTTAAAACAGTCTACATTCAGATAGCATTTGTTTTATGCCAAGCATTGTGCCAAGCACCTTTACAATCATGTGATCTTTGTAACATCCCTGGGAATGAATTCCACCACCATCCCCTTACTGAACAGTAAACTAAAGTAAATAGAACTTTCTTGGGGCTATATAGTTAATAAATTTCTCAATGCCAAATAACAATATTTACTTTTAAAATTATACAAATATACATTTCTAAGTTCAATACCCTTGGCCCTTTATAAAGGAATATTATCCACAAATTCATATATTTCTCTAATATTTCAGTTCCCCATTCACATTCACATTTTTCTTGGGAAAGTTTTACAAATAGTTTGGAATCACCTATTATAATCAAGTCAGTTTAAAATATGCTGGGCCAGTATTCTAACTACTTCTTTTGGCCCAGGTAAAAAGGAAGCCTAAGGAATTTGGATCATTGCTGACAAGGTATAGTCAGTTCCCCCTCCAGGCAGAGGAGTTTGATAATTAATTGAACAGTAATAATAATAATTCACAATAACCAATATCTTTACCATAGCCAATATCCATATTAGATTTAATAGAACCCACCCACGGATCTAGCCTGAAAGGTGGGTGGACATAATTCTTTTTATCTCTCCAGAAGTTTATCTATTGGTTTTTAAATTAGGCTATCAGCCTTTTACTCTAAGCTGCCTGCTTAAGATTTTTGTTTACTAATCTTACTTTAGTGCCAAATAGTAAAATAAATTCTGACATATCTTAAGCATTAAATTAGGAGTGACACATTACACTATTCATATTTTTAAATACGACCTGAATGAATACAATTTTTTTCCAGTTGGGTCTTATTACACAAAAAATTTTCTCTTTTAGGTAAGGCAGGGAATGTTTAAAGGCTTATTTAGCCTGCCTCCCTTTGATCTGAGGGGAAAAGATTTGCCCTCCTTTCCTCCTTATCTTTCTCTCTTCTACATTCAAAATCTTGGCCAAAGCTGGAATGTGGGAGGGAGGAAGATAATATTTTCCAACAATTCTTCCTTTAGGGCCTATATAATCTACCCAGGAGGAAATTGACTAGCCCTTTCTCTTATTGTTCTGGAGAGATTTCTTTTGGTCCTGGAATGGGCACCTCAGGCACTGAAACTGTTATGAGCAGAACAAAGAAAACACTGAAAACCAATACATTGGACTGAGAGATGCCCAAGGAATAAATCCCAAAGAAGAGAGTAACCCTACAAAGCCAAATTGAGCCTAGGAGTGATAGTTTTTGTTTCCACTTTGCCTAGGGTTTTCCCCTTAATTTCTAGATTAATTTCTTTTTTGTCTTATTACTATAGCTAGTATTTCTAATATGGTTTTGAATAGTAATGGTAATAATGGACATCCTTGCTTCACCCCTTATCGTATTGGAAAGGCTTCTAGTTTATTTTTCCCTTGCTCTTGGTTTTAGATAGATTTTACTTGTTGTTGTTTGTCCTTCATTCTTGAAGAGGATCAGAGTGACGTCACAATGCTGGGGTTAATGTACAGTGTGTTTAACCAATAATGAGCTTAGAGAACTACCACAAGTGAGGCATAAATAATCTGTATGAACATTCAGGATGGAGATATCTTTAAATCTGCACATTTCACATTTCTTTTGAGCTAGTTTTATTCTGCTTTGCTTATAGAACAGAGTACCTTCTTTGATGCTAGCACACCATGCTAGATAGTCCTATGCCAGTGTCTTCCATATCTCACAATCAATCATGATTTATCCTCATAGTTTTAAGGAAAGCTCCATTTATTCCTATGCTATCTAGTGTTTTTTTTTAAAGGAATGCATATTGTACCTTGTCCAATGCTTTTTCTGCATTTTTTTCTGCATTTTTGTTTGAAATAATCACAAGATTTTTGTGGTTTTTATTGTTAATATGGCCAATTATGTTTATAGTTTTCCTAATATTGAACTGGTCCTGCATTCTTGATATAAATCCAGCTGGTCAGAGAGCATGATCTTTGTGATATGTTTCTGTTGTCTCCTTGCTAATATTTTATTTAATTTTTTTGTATCAATATTCGTTAGGAAAATTTGTCTATAGTTCTCTTTCTCTGTTTTGAATCTCCCTGGTTTAAGTATCAAAGACACATTGAAATCATTGGTTTAAATATCAAGAACACAGAAGGAATTGGCAGGACCCTTTCTTTATCTACTTTTTCGAGAAGTTAATGTAGTATTGGAATTAATTTAAAAGTTTGGTAAAATTTTCTTATAAATCCATCTGGTCCTGGGTATTTTTCCTTAGGAGTTCACTTTGACTTAATTTCTTTTTCCAAGATAAGATTATTAAGTATTCTATTTCCTGTACCATTATTCTGGGTTATTTATATTTTTGTAAATATTCATCCATTTCATTTAGGTTGTCATTTTTATTAGCATATGGTTGGGTGAAATAGCTCCTAATAATTGCTTTTATTTTTTCTTCATTTGTTGTGAATTTACCTTTTTCTTTTTGATACTGGTAATTTGTTTTTATTCTTTCTTTTTTAAAATCAAATTAGCTAATGGATTATCTCTTTTATTGTTTTTTCTTAAAAAAAACTAGATCCTAGGTTTCATTTTTATAGCATTTTTTTAGCTTGCAATTTTGTTAATCTTTACTTCTCAGGATTTCTATTTCAGTGTTTAATTGAAGGTTTTTAATTTGTTAGTGTTCTAGCTTTTTTTTTAATTGCATATCTGATTCATTGATCTGCTTTTCCTCTTTTTTATTGACAAACACATTTAAAGATCTAAAATTTCCAATATTTACTACTCTGGCTACATCCTACAAATTTTGATATATTGTCCCATTATTGTCATTATCATTAATGAAATTACTGATTTGTTCTATAATTTGTTCTCTCATCCACCTGCTCTTTAGTATTATGTTATTTAGTTTCCAATTAATTTTTAATTTTGCTTTAAAGGCACTTTATGGTCAGTTAGAGATACATTTAATATATTTGCTTTTCTGCATATGTTAGTGAGCTTATTATGCCATAATACATGATCAATGTTTGTAAAAGTGCCTTTTACTTTACTTATACTTTGAAAAAGTATATTCCTTCCTTTTATTTCCATTCAATGTTCTCCAGAAGTCTTTTATATTTAACTTTTCTAAAATTATTTTCAGGTCATTAACTTCTTTTTTGTTTATTTGTTGTTTAGGTTTATCTAGATCTGAGAGGGTTCAATTGAGGTCCCTTACTATTTATTTCTTCCTGTAACTCATTTAACTTTTCCTTTAAGAATTTAGATGTTATGCCATTTGTTGTATATATGTTTAGTATTGATGTTAATTCATTATCTATGGTACCTCTTAGCAAAATGTACTTTCTCTTTTACTTAGGGCAATTTTTGTTTTTGCTTTATCTGATATCATAATTACTATCCTTGTCTTTTTTACTTTTTTACTTTAGCTAAAGCAAAATAGCTTCTGCTCTAGTCCCTTATTTTAACCCTGTATATACAGGCAGTTCTTACTTTATGCAAGTGGACCTGTTCTGTGAGGAAGGGAGGGAGGGAAGAAGGGAGGCAGGAAAAGAACTGCACACTTGTAGAGGGAGGCAGCTGGCACATGGTTCAAAGACATATAAGGGCCAAGGACAGAGAAGCAAGAACAGGAGGAGGAACACATGGGGAATGGGGCCAGCTATATGGGGGCCTGGCTGGAACTGAGAGGAAGAACACACAGAGGGTAGACATGTGGGGGCCAGACATAGACACAGATAGGAGAGGATGGGTGATATGCAGGGGCTGGGGACAGACACGTGGTACTCAAGCACAGGCAGACAGGAAAGAGACACATGGAAGCTGAAACAAGGCAAAGGTCTCTTCTTTGGGCACTGGAGGTCTTAAGCCAAGACCTCATCCAATGGTGGTGGTCTTCATTCTTTCATTTTTAGTAGGTTTTTTTCTTAGATTGTATGTTTTTTTTTTGTGGTTGGGGTGAGCGGCCAAGGAGCACTGAGCTGAGGGGCAGGAGTGGGGAGAACACAATACTATACAGTAAAATTAACATAGATTTTTTTTTTGGAATACAGATTTCTTTCAGAATTCTTTACCTAAAGTCAAATTTGCATAAAGCAGATTTACACAAAGTCAGAACTGTATATTTTTTGTTTCATGATGGTTTCTTATAAACAATATATTTTAGATTCTGATTTCTTTTTTTTGTTGTTTTTCAGGGGCAAGGCAGGGCAATTGGGGTTAAGTGACTTGCCCAAGGTCACACAGCTAAGCTAGTAAGTGTATCAAGTGTCTGAAGCCAGATTTGAACTCAGGTCCTCCTGACTCCAGGGCCGGTGCTCTACTCACTGCACCACCTAGTTGCCCCTAGATTCTGATTTCTAATCCATTCCTCTATGTTCTTCCATTTTCTGTGTGAGTTCATCCCATTTATATTCATAGTGATGATTGCTATTTCCTTCCATCCATATCTCTTATACTTTGCCTTCTCTTTTTCCCAACCCCTCTTTTAGAGCCTGTTTTGCTTCTGACTAATGCTGCCCTTATTCAACTTTCCCCTCCCTCTTATTCCTCTCCTTTTTATTAATTCATTTCCCTCCTATTTCCCTGTTGCCTAAGATATATTTTTGTACCCAGTTGTGAATTCTTACCTCCTTTAGCCAGTTCACATGAAAGTGATGTTTAAATGTCATCTGCTGCCTCCCACTGCCCTCTCCTCATATTTTTGCACAACCCATTTATATGAAATAATGCCCCCATTATTCCTCTCCCTTCCCCCTTTTTTCAGTGTGTTTCTCTTCTCCATCCTTCCCATTATTCTTTTGAGATGATCAAAACATGATAGAATCACTCTCAGTTCTTGTGGCTAATTCCTCTATAATTCATCATGATTGAGTTCTTAGGGGTGATATGTGTCATCTCTCCATATAAGAATGTAAACAGTTTAACTTTGTTTAGTCTCTTATCATTGCTTACTCATATTTACTTTTTTGGCTATTGTTGCTTATCTTGAGTCTTTTGTTTGTATGTCGAATTTTCTACTCAGCTGCACCTCCCCACCCCACCCCACCCCGAATCCCCCATAGGATTATGCTTTGTTTTGCTGGTTGGTTATTTTTTTTTCATTGTAAGCCTAGTTCCTTCACCTTCTGGAATATTATATTCCAAACTCTCTGTTTCTTTATGGTGGTGGATACTAAATCTTTTGTGATCCTGACTGTGGCTCCTTGGTACTTGAATTCTTTTTTTTCTGTATGCTTGCATTATTTTTTCCTTGACCTGGAAGCTCTGGATTTTGACTCTAATACTCCTGGGAATTTTCTTTTGGGGATTCCTTCAGGAGGTGACTTGTGAATTATTTAAATTTATACTTTTCTCTGGTTTTCATATATCTGGAGAGTTTTCTTTTTTGAGTTCTTGAAATAAAGTGTCTAATCTCTTTTTTATGTTCATGGATTTTGGGTAATCCAGTGATTCTTAAATTATCTCTCTTTGATCTGTTTTCCAGCTGAGTTGTTTTTCCTATGAGATATTTCACATTTTCTTTTATTTTTTTTTCAGTCTTTTGACTTTGTTTTATTATTTCTTGATGTCTCATGGTGCCATCAGCTTCCATATGGCCAATTCTAATTTTCAAGGAGTTATTTTCTTCATTAAGGCATCGTGCCTCTTTTTCTAAGCTGTTAATTCTCTTTGCATATCTTTCTTCCTTAGCTCTTGCTTTTTTTCCCATTTTTTCCTCTACCATTCTTATTTGGCTTAAAATATTTTTTGCTCTTTTAAAAACTCTTTTTAAAAACACTTTCTTTAACTCTTTTAGGAATCTGTGGTATACTTGTGTCTATTGACTTTTTCTTTGAGGTTTTACTTGTAGATATTTTGAAGTCATTCTCTTCTCTTGAACTTTGTCTTGAGCTTCCCCATCACTGTAGGAGCATCTCTTTATAGTTGGGTTATTTTTTCAGTTGTTTGCTTGTTCCTCCAGCCTGCTTTTTGACTTTGGACTTTATGTTAGAGCTGGGCTCTGTGCATTTGTGGCTGAGTGTGGGGGTGAGGGTGGAGAGGATGTCTTCCCTGGAAGCTTTTTGTGCTCCAAAAGTGGGGTGATCTGGGATGAGGTTTGTTCTCTGCCCTCCTAGTCTGTGCTCTGCAAGTTCCTCACCCAGATTTAAATCTACTGACTTGTCCCTGGTTGGAGGTTTCAGTAGACTGTTTCTGGACTCAGTCACTATCAGCTCACTGTGAGGCCCTGCAAGTTCAGGATTACTAAATTGCAGGCTCCTCTTTGTTCTGGGACTTCTACCCTGGTTATTTCACTGGAAGCTTATGGTATTAATCTAAAGGCTAGAAATGGGTCACAGTTCCAGCTTCTGGGATCAGAGGCACAGAGCTGTTATTTATTTCCAGAACTTCTTCCTTGCTCGGTACACATCTAAGGCTAGCTACTGCTTCTCTCCATTCTGGACCTGTGACCCCACAGCAGGGTAGTGAGGCACAGAGCTACCAATGGCATGTGTTCTTGCATGCAGAACTTAGTCAGGGATTCCCTGGGATCTCATTCTGCCCTTGGTGCTTCCTGCCTTGGTGCCTTCTTTAAGTCTCTGGATGCTGGAATGTTGCCCATTACCACATACACTCCTGGCCACTCCCTGTCCCCAGTGTCCAGAGACCTCTCTGTCTCCCTAAGCTTCCCTGGCCTGGAAAAATGACTCACTATTACTTTTTCTCAGATCTCCTGAGAATTTAACCTAGTATATTTTCTAGATCTTTGCTGAGGAGGTTTGTTGGGTGAGGTAGGCTAAAATACTTCTCACTCCATCGGCTTGACTTCACCTCACTCTCACTAACTAATCCTCAAACTCTCTCTACCTTTCTATTGCCTTCAAAGATGACTATGTTTCTCCCATCCTGGAAAAAACTCTCACTTGATACTTCCACCCCCACTAGCTATTGTCTTATATTTCTTCTGCCCTTTGTGGCTGAACCCCTGGCATTTTGTGGTGCCTCCACTTCCTTTCCTCTCTTCTTAACTCTTTGTAATTAGATTTCCAAATTCATCATTCAACTGAAACTGCTGTCTCCAAAATTACTAATGATCTCTTAATTGCGAAATCACTGATATTTTCTCTTTTTTGTAAATTTTTTATTCATTTTAAACTTAAATACAAAACCAGAAAAGAAAAAAGAACATTTCCATGTACGCAGCAGAACATAGGAGAGGATTCAAAATAAAACAATACATTTCCATTTCAAGAAAACCTATGTAATAAATACTATCCATTGTTTTTAAAGCTACCCAGCTTTTCTTTGCTTCCTTCTAGGCTTTCTTTTTTATCTGATCTGTACTTTTTACTTTACTTTTTTCCCCTTCTTCTCCTATCCTGCCCTAAAAAAGACTACAATTAAAGGCAGATGTATATATCCATATAAGTATACATAGATATCTATAAACATAAACATATACACACTCATATACATATACGTAAAACCACACTATGCATATTTCCACTCGTCATCTCTTTCTCTGGAGGTGGATAGGATCTTTCTTCAATGGTCCAGATCTTTCCATGTTTTTCTGAATTACCCAGCTTATCACTTCCTATACCACAGCAATATTCGAACTCAATCACATTCTATCCAAGAAATTGTTCATGAAAGTTTCTTCACAATTTTCTGCACTCTTTCTGTTCTTGGTTACATTGATTTTATTTATACAAGAAAATTTTAATTTAAAATAATCAAAATTATCCATTTTATACTTCAACAATGCTCTCACCTTATAATATAGTTTAAGGTCTGATACTGCTGAATCTGCCTCCTTTACATTTCTCCCCACCCCCATTTCTTTGAAATTTCTGGCCTTTTTTTCTTCCAATGAACTTTGTTATTATTTTTTCTAACTCAGTAAGATAATTTTTTTTTGTAATTTAACTGGGATGGCATTGAAGAGATAGATTAGGTAAAATTGTCATTTAAAAAAATATTGGTTTACCCACCCATGAACAATAAATATTACTCCAATTATTTAAATCTAACTTTTATTTGTAGCACCTGTATCTGTTTTGGCAGGTATACTCTCAGGTATTTTATATTGTCTAGTTATTTTAAATGGTCTAAAATAATATTAAATAATATTGGTGTGACATAGTGTCATTTCTTTATTTTTCTCTTTTAATGAAATCTATTTTAGCTTTAACTTTGAGATCATGATTACTACCCCAGCTTTTTTACATAAAAATTCTGCTCTAGCCCTTTATTTCATCTTTGTGTTTTTATTGTGTTTCCTGAAAGCAACATATTGTTAAATTAAAATTTTTAATCTGCTATCCATGTACATTTAATGGACAAATTCATCCCATTCAGATTCTAAACTATAATTACTTGTTGTGTATTTCCTTCCTTCCTATTTTTCCTCACTATCCTTCTCACCCTATTTACCCTATCCCTCCTCACTCCTCCAATTTACTTCTACCTGCTACCTTGCCCTCCTATTCCTTAACCTACCCACCCTTCCAAGAATCCATCCCTTATCTTCTCCCCCCCCACCCTATCCCCTTGACCTCTTGTTTGTTTCTGAATTTAGGAGACTTTTATACCCTTCTAGATACATATGTTTTTCCCTCTTTAACCCATTCCCAGCGAGAGTAGCACTACCTGCAATCCCCCCACTAGCTTCTTCTGTATCAATTTTTCCTTTTATGCCTCATTTGTATGAGATAATTACTCCTTTTAAATCTCTCCCTAGTTTTATTTTTTTGTTTTAGAATTACCCCATCATACACAGTTCAGCCCAAGTCTTTCTTTCAAACTACCCAAATAATGATGACAGTCATAAGAGCACTGATAACATTTCCACATGTAAGAAGTAAACAGTTTGACCTTATTGAGTCCCTTATAATTGGTCTTTAATGTTTATCTTATATTTCACCTGGATCTTATATGTTGAATTTTCCCTTAAATTCTGCTGTTTTTGTCTCAGATACCTGAAAGTCTTTGAGTTCATTAAATATTCCCACCCCTTTTTTTATTCAGGATTATACTTTGTTGGGTAAGTTACTTTTGATCGTAACCCCAGCTCTTTTGCTCTATGAAATATAGTATTCTAAGACCTATGGTCCTTCAACGTGGTAGCTGGTGGTCTTGTGTAATCCTTATTGTAGCCCCATAATAAAAATATATATATTTATATATATTTTTTTCCTTGTTGCTTGCAATATTTTCTCCTTAACCTTGGAGCTTTGAAATTTGGCTCTGATATGCCTTTAAGTTTTCCTTCTGGGGTCTCTTTCAGGTGGTGATCAGTGGATTTTTTCTATTTCTGCTTTGTCTTCTTGTTCTAGAACTTCAGGGCAATTTTCCTTGATAATTTCTTATAATACTTTATCAATATTCTTTTTATTTTTTTAATTGTACCTTTCAGATAGTTTGACTATTCTTATATTGCCTCTCCTTGTTCATTTCTCCAAATCATTTGTTTTTCTGATGAGTTGTTTCACACTCACTTCTAGTTTTTCATTCTTTTGATTTTGTTTTATTATTTCTTGGTGTCTTATAATGTCATCAGCTTCCTGTTGCCCACTTCTAATTTTCAAGAAATTATTTTCTTTCTTAAGTCTTTGATTATTTCCGATTGGTTGACTTTCTTTTCATAATTTTCTTGATTTTCTTGGGTTGCTTATTTTTTTTTTCTAATTTTTCCTTGATCTCTCTTATTTGATTTTGAAAGTCTTTTTTAAAGTTCTTCTAAAAACTCTTTTTGTGCTTGGGACCATTTGACATTTCTCATTGAAAAAGGAATGGCTTTTTTAGCTCCACTATCTTCCTCTGAATATGAACAAAGATCTTCTCTATCCCCATAGTAGCTTTCTTTCTTTTTTCTTTTTTTAATTAATTTATTTATTTTTAGTTTACAACATTCAGTTCCAGAAGCTTTTGGGTTTTAAATTTTCTCCCCCTCCCTACCCCCTCCCCAAAATGGCATACAATATGATATGTGCTCTACATATACATTCATATTACACATATTTTCACATTAGTCATGTGAATTAGAATTAGAAGAATTAGAACCAATGGAATGAAGCACGAGAAAAGAAACCAAAAAAACAAAACAAAACAAAACAAAACAGAGAGAGCAAATAGTATGTTTTGATCTGCATTCCATAGTAGCTATGTTCTTTCTCCTTTGCTTACTCATTTTTATTTTTATTTTGTTTTTAGCAGCTATTAATATAATCAAGTTCTAGTCCTGAGGTATGGTAAGCCTCAGGTTTTCTTACCGTTGTTTTCTGGGCTCTGTCCTGGGGCCCCACCTTGGGCACTTCTCTCCTTCCCTAGGCCACAGCTAGGGACCCTGTCCATGCTGTCCCACAAATGCTCTTGGTCCTTCTTGTGGCTTCAAACTACAGCTGTCCTCTCTACCGTGGAACTGGAACCAGGGACTCTGCTCTCCTGCAAATGCCCACAACCCTGTCCCTGCCCTTCTGCTGCCCCACTCACCAGGTGTGTACTAGCTCCTTCTCCTCTGTAGCTGCAGCATCAGGTCAGCAGAGCTGTGCTTGGTGTCCCTTAACAGTGGAAGACCCTTCAATCTTCTCCTACTCAACCATTGGACTTCCCCCCACCCCACCCCCACCCCCACCCCCACCCCCATCCCCACTGTCTGGGAGGTGAAAGTTCCTGAGGCTGAGTTTGCCTCCCAATCCCCAGCTGCTCCCAGGGATTGTTTGTTGATTCCCCAGAACTGGCCTGGAGGTGTTTACATTTCACTCAGTCCAAACCTCTACCCCTCTGGAAGTTAAGTCTTTCCTGCGGTCTTCTCAAGTTGTCTTAGGAGGACAACTGTTTTGCCCCACTCCTGTTTATTCCTGCTGCTCTGTGTTCTTTCTGAGGCAGTGTTCTGTCTTTCTTTTTTGTGGAGGAAATTTGGAAAGCCAAAAGTTTTCTGACCTACCGCTCCATCTTCCCAGAATCCTCTCCCACTGATATTTTCTCAATCCTCATCCTTCTTGACTTTGGTACTTGTGATTTTTGAAATATATTGTTTGATGTTATAATTATAATAAGGCTCCAATATGGAGTCACTTAGGCTGTGTTCCTAATGTCCATAAAACATATAGGCAATGGCAGGCAGTTTTGTGCTTTCCCGCTGTTTTGACCAATTTTAACCCTGTGTTAAGCAGTTAGTGATCACGGCGTCTGATTGGATAAAAATATTGGCTGCTGCAACTACTCCTTTTCTGCTTCAGATAGCCAACTCAAACCCTCACTCAATTTCTGCTCCTGATAAATAAATTCTCCCCACTCAAGCCTGGTATCAATAAGTAACCCTGAGGACTTCTCCACCACATATGTGTCTGTTTTGGAATGTCCCTTCCCACATCTGGCATCGATTACTTATTCTCAACTAAGCCCATATCTCAAATCCCTGCTCAAATCTCAATTTTGAACATATACTTTCCCCAATGCAACTCCCTCTGCTTAGACTGCATGAGTTTCTTGCAATGTTGGGCTGAACCTCTGTCTGTATTGCTATATAGGTTGTGTGTATATGGTTGGGGTTTTTGGGGGGCGTCTGCTTGCTGTGCCACATAGTAATAAAGCTCATGTTTATGCTAGCTTCCCAAGTACCAATTTTCTGCAAATCGTCAAACTCAAGTCTTTACTTTAATCCAGACTTTGAAGCCAGATAAGGTAACCTTTATGTAGCCTTGCACACTGTTGATTATCCTCTTTTCCTTCATAATCAGTTCTCCCTAGGTTTTTGCAATACTGTTCTCTCCTGATTCTCCTTCTACCTGTCCGACCTCTCCTCTGTCTGCTTTGCTGGATCTGATCAGGTGCTTGTGCTGGACCCCAGCCCTAGGACCATACCTCTGCCCAGCCCAAAGATCCTATCTCTGGCAATAACTCATGAGTAGGCCCAGTGAGGGAACCTATCTCTCCCTGTTACACAGGACTGTCTTGTACCAGCAGAACTATCATGTACTGATTCCCACAGCTACCATATACAATTCAGAAGTCAAGCCATAGACATCAACTCTATCTGGCTATAGATGTACAGACCCCTTAGAACCACTCCCCTACCCCAGGCCATGCCAGTAGTGAATGATGCCTGTGTCCAAGGCACAGAAACTGTATGGTCACCACCTAATTAACATACTTGGCACACCACTCACTGAATCTTTCTTATATGAGCTTTAGCATCACTCCTGTTAGATTTTGAGTTCCCTAAGGAGCTCTGCCCACCATATTAGCATTACAATAAATCTTTTGCCACTTGACTGGAAGACTGCTTGAGTCCTCAAATTCTTTCCAGACAACTCTGCCCTGAACCTTGGTATTTTGGAGTCCCTGCACCCCTAAACTGCATCATTTTTAAAAATTTTTTTGGAAGGGGTAAGGCAAAGCAATTGGGGTTAAGTGACTTGCCCAAGGTCACACAGCTAGTGAATGTGTCACATGTCTGAGGCTGAATCTGAACTCAGGTCCTCCTGACTCTAGGGCTGGTGCTCTACTCACTGCACCACTTAGCTGCCCCTAAACTGCATCATTTAATGCCACCCAACACAAGGCATGTCTGAGATCTCAAGCCCTCTCCTAGTCAAGGTAAGCCTCTTCCCCTTGCCCTGTAGTTGGGTCATCCTACAAGCACCTAGGAAGGTTTGTTGGAACTCTGGATTGAGCTTGCCAGAGCCCTACAAGAGGCCCTTAGCAGAATTCCCTCTTGACAAGGGATGCCTTGTTTTGGCAACACATGTGGTCATTTCCCTCTCTGGGACACCAGTAGAGGTATGCCTTCAGGCACTTATCGATTTCCCTTTGTCTCTAAGGTATACAGGCAAAAAGATGGGCCAATTTGCTCTTAGGTTACAGCACTGGAAAAAGCTTGGTCTCCAAGACCTCAAAAAGGAACATCTTGCCTGGCCTCAATATGATCTAGAGGACCAAGAAAAAATGTTTGATTTGTGCAAGGGATTTCTGACAAGCCTCTCTGAGCTTTTGGATTCTCTCCATCATTATCTGTATCATTCTGTTCTGTGTTTGAGTTTCTGTGTGGTATTAGTGAATGTCTGTGTATAATCCAGGCTCTGAGTGTAGAGGGGCAGACGAGAAGAAGGTCATTTTGCTGATTAGAGAGAGGCAGACTTGGGAGCTGTATCAATGAAGAAGTTTCAGGACTTGGACTTTGGAATAGAACAGGCACTCAACCCTTTCCTGCCTCACATAAAAGGAAAAGTTTTTCTGTACTGGGACACAACGTAAAGGTAATTAAATGCATTCTGGTCTCATTTTAAGTGAAATATGTCTCTCCTAATTTAATGTCTAAGATAAGCCAGAATTTATTTGTCTGTAAGATACAAGCCACACAGAGTTAAAATAAAGGGCTGCTTTAGATTTTACTGCCAAAGCAGAATCTTTTATGCTTCAGCTGAAGTAAAAAAAAAAAAGGCAGGGATAGCAATCATGATCTCAGACAAATCAAAAGCAAAAATAGACCTAATTAACAGAGATGATCAGGGAATCTGCATTTTACTAAAAAGTTCCATAGATAATGAAGTAATATAAAAATTTTTTAAAGGTAAATTTCTTTGATTAAAGGCCTCATTTCTCAAATATATAAGGAACTGAGTCACATTTATAAAAATAAGAGCCATTCCCCAATTGACAAATGGTCAAAGGCTTATGAACAGGCAGTTTTCAGAAGAAGAAATCAAAGCTATCTATAGTAATATAAAAAAATGCTCTAAATCACTATTGATTAGAGAAATGCAAATTAAAACAACTATGAGGTACCACCTCACACCTAGCAGAAATGACAAATGCTGGAAGGGATGAGGGAAAATAGGTATACTTATTACTATTGGTGGAGTTGTGAACTGGTTAATCATTCTGGAGAATAATTTAGAACTATGTACAAAGGGCCATAAAAGTATCCGCTATGCCTACCCTTTGACCCAGCAATACCGCTACTAGGCCTGTACCTCAAAGAGATCAAAGAAAAAGAAAAAAGGACCTATATGCACAAAAATATTTATAGCAACTTCTTTTTGTGGTGCCAAAGATGGCTAAACAAGTGGCGGCATACAATTATGATAACGTATTATTGTGCGATAAGAAATTGTAAGGAGGGTGGTTTCAGAAAAAAAAACATAGCAAAACCTTGATGAACTGATGGAAAATGATCATTATGCAGAGCAACAGCAATGTTGTAATGATGATCAACTGTGAAAGACTTGGATACTCTGATCAATACAATGATCCAAAACAATTTCAAAGGACTCATGATGAAAAAATGCTATCTACCTCCAGAGAAAGAACTGATGAACTCTGAATGCAAATTGAGATATATTTTTCTTTCTTTTTTTTGGAGGGCGGAAGGCAATGCAATTGGAGTTAAGTGACTTGCCCAAGGTCACACAACTAGTAAGCGTGTCAAGTGTTTGAGGCTGTATTTGAACTCAGGTCCTCTTGATTCTAGGGCCAGTGCTCTACTCACTGAGCTATCTAGCTGCCCTGAGATATAATTTTCTTGCTTTCCTCATTTTTCCTTTTTTTGTGATATAGCTAATATGAAAATATGTTTTATATATAATATTTTTATAATATACTTGCCTTCTCAATAGGTGGGATATGGGTGGGTGGGAGGGAGAAAATTTAGAACTCAAAATTTAAAAAGAAATGAACAAAAAAGTATAAGTAAATAAATAATACATTTAAAAATAAAGATACACCCCAGTTTGGCTTTACTCTGTGAAATATGCTTCTCTCCTACTTTCTATCTCTTCCTCTCTACTGGTTCCATACCCTCCACTTATAAACATGCTCAGATGTCCCCCATCTTTAAAAAGCAAATAAGTCAAAGCTTGTCACTTAGTCTTACTATCTCACCTATGGATCCAAGAAGCTGTTGTGCAGTGGCCACAATCCAGTAAACTGTCTTGGAAGTTGGGTTGAACTTGGTTGAGGGGTACCGACAGGCCTTAGACCCTTTGGTGAGTTAGGGGGGTGTCCACCCCAAGCACGTGAAGATTTCCCTTGGTGGAATAGGTGGTTGAGAACAATTTGTTCCAGTGACCATGAAGGTGGCTGAAACAGGTGCTATGAAACAGATCTTGGCCAGACATCAAAGATGCCAAGGTCATCAACTGCATTCTGGGCCATCACCAGTCATCCTGACTTTTGATTTGCCACTGGACTCTGATGTCTCTGGAAGAGAGAGTAAGGCTGATGACTTCATACAACTCTGCCTCACTTAAATCTAATTCACATGCAAGTCAAGGCATCACCCAGGATGCCATTGGCCCTCCTAGAAAATGAAGGATGAACAACAACACCATTTTCTCTCTCTTCTTCACTGCTAAACTTTGCTTGCCCACCCTACTTCTTCGTCTGTCATTACTTCCTGCAGTCTAATTTTGGTCTCTCTACTGAAACTGTTCTCTCTGAAGTTATTAGAGAAACAAAGTAACATATTTACCTAATGCATTTGTCCATTTTCATTCCTCTTTGGCCTTGACCTTTTTTGCAGTATTTGGCAATGTTGACTACTCTTTCCTCTCTTGGCTTCCACGACACTGTTGCCTATTGGTTTTTCACCTACTTGCCTGACTAGTCAATCCAATCCAATCAACATTTATTAAGTGCCTACTACATGCCAGATACTGTGCTGAGCGCTGGGGATACAAACAAGAAAGATAGTCCTTGTCCTCAAGGAGCTTACTATCTAATGGAGGGAGACAATGCACAAAAGGAGGCAGGAAAATGGGAGGAGGACATCAGGGTAACTGGCACAGGAGGTCTCTTGTTCCATGAAGCTGAAACCAGGCAGGGCAACAGATGCACAATAGAGTGAGCTGAGTCCAGTTTCTGCCCTCTATAAAGGAAGGCATTGGGATGAGTTTGGTGCTCTTTTCTCCAGCTCTCTAATCAGAGGGGAGAGGCGGCTGAGGGAGTGTCAATCAAGGCTTAAGTTAGCAACATTGTTGTTGAGTCTTTTCAGTTGTGTCTGACTCTCCATGAGAGACATGACCCCATTTGGGGTTTTTTCCCTTGGCAAAGATACTGGAGCAGTTTGCCATTTCCTACTCCAGCTCAATTTACAGATGAGGAAACTGAGGCAAACAAGGTGGAGTGACTTGCGCAGGGTCACACAGCTAGTGAGTATCTGAGGCCTGATTTAAACTCAGGTCCTCCTGACTCCAGGATCAGAGCTCTATTCACTGCAGCACCACCTAGCGGCCCATTAGCAGCATGGTGATGAGATTAGGAGTGATCCTTCTAGTTTATGTTCACCTGTTCCTTTTTCCTCCTGTCGAGTATTCTCCACAGCCAGTGTTGTGCTGGAACTGGCTCAGCAAAGCATTTGCATTTCAGGAATCAGCAAAGCTACTACTCAAGGCTTGATTGAGTGTTTTGTTGATTGTCTAGATGTAAAAAAAAGTGATGGAGAAAATGAATAAGGCAAATTCAACTTCAAAATGTGCCACTTCTACATTTTTCCCCCATGTAGAGCTTTGATCTCTGTACTTGTGGAATTCTCATTTATTCCCAAGGCTTCAAATACCTTTTTATGCAAATGATATGGGAATAGGAAGACCTGGATTCTCATTCTGCTTATGATACCTACAAGTTGTGTGACTTGAACTGAATGGATGTCCAGATATCTTAAATTCAACATGCCCCAAACTGAAGTTATCTTTATGCCCGAACACTCCCTTCTTCCAGCTTCGTTGCCACTACCACCCTCCTATGTGAAACACACTTGCAACCTGAAGGTCATCCTTGACTCCTCATTCTCTTTCACTCCTTAATCCAATCTGTTGCCAAGGCCTGACCAATCTGTCTTTGAAATATATCTTACATATGCCCCTTTCTCTACTCCGACACTGTTGCGGGCCCTCATCGCCTCATGCCTGGAGTTTCTCAATAGCTGTTGGGGGGGTCTGCCTGGCACAAGTCTCTCCCCACTCCAGTCCATTCCCCATTCAGTCATCAACATGGCCTTGCTAAAGCTTAGATCTGACCATGTCACACCCTACTCACTCACCCATCTTATTCAGTCAATTCCAGTGGCTTCCTCATATCTTCAGGATCAAATGTAAAATCCTCTCTTTGGCTTTTAAAACCCTTCTTAACCTGGACCCTTCCTACCTTTCCAGTCTTTTTAGACCTTCCTCCCCTCCATTAACTAACAACACTGGTATACTTCTCAGCTCTGAGCATTTTTACTGGTTGTGCCCCATGGGATTCTCTCCCACTAGTCTCATTGTCTTAGATCCCTTCAAGCCCCAGAAAAAGTCCTGCCTTCTGCAAGAAGCTTTTCCCAGTCCTTCTTAATCTTAGTGCCTTTGCTCTGAGGCTACTCCCAATTTATTCCATATTCAACTTGCTTGTACATAGTTGTTTGCATATCATCTCCTTTATTAGACCGTGAGCTCCTTGAAGGCAGGACTGTTCTTTGCCTTTGTATCCCCAGTGCTTAGCAAGTGCCTGGCATGTGGTAAGTAGATGCTTAATGAATGTTAATTGACTATGGTTTGAACCTCAGTTTCTTCATCTGTGAAAAAAGGGCTACAGTATCTGTAGTGCCAAATTTGGGAAATAACGAGTGGCATGCTAGAAGAGTAATGTAATGTGAAGTAATACTAATGTGATGCCAATATAGAAAGAGAGGCTGGAAACCAATTATGTAAGGCTTTAACTCCAGGCTGAAGACTTTGGGTGTGGTTCTAGAGAAAAGAGGGAGCCCCAGGAGCTTCTTCACTGACATGGTTGGACAGAGGGAGGCAAGAGACAGGGAACCCCACAGGGAGGTTGTTGTTGGAGCTGAGGCCATGCACGATAATTTATTTAAAACTCCATTGTTTTTATTTATTTTTTAATATGTAATTTATTTATTTTCAGTTTTCAACATTCATTTCCATAAGTTTTAAATTTTCTCCTCCTCCTTTCCCTTTCCTTCCCCCCTCCCTTCCCAAGACTGCATGCAATCCGATATGCATGCACCATAATTATATGGTGATAAAAACAGCATAGCTTGGGGCCTTCCTTGAGTGACACCCAGCATCACAGAGCCTCTGAATAGGGGGAGAGAAATGAGATGGCATCAAAGATTGAGACAAGCTGGAGGCCTGAAGGTAGATGATCCTAGGGGGGGAAAGCAGATTGAATGCTGGCCTTGGAGGCTGTAGGTAGAAATTCTGCCTCTGATATCTCCTAGTTTTATTTATTTTTTTTTGGAGGGGGGAAGGCAGGGCAATTGGGGTTAAGTGACTTGCCCAAGGTCACACAGCTAGTAAGTGTGTCAAGTGTCTGAGGCTGGATTTGAACTCAGGTCCTCCTGACTCCAGGGCCGGTGCTGTACTCACTGAGCCACCTAGCTGCCTCAATCTCCTAGTTTTATGACAGTGGGAAAATCACTTAACCTTTCTGAGACTCGGTATAAAACAGGGATTACAATATCTCTAGGACTTCGCTCTTGCTGAGCCTCAGACACTTACTGTGTGACCCTGAACAAGTCACTTAAGCCCTGTTTGCCTCAGTTCCTTCACCTGTTAAAAGGAGACAATAATAACACCTACCTCCCAGGGTTGTTGGGGAAGATCAAATGAGATCATATTTGTAAAACACTTAGCACAGTGCTTGGAATGTAATGGGTGCTATCTAAAGAAATCTTTTCCCCTTATTTTATCCTCTTCCTCATGTCCCTTACTGTTTTCCTTATTTTTCTCACCTCAGCAGTTTCAGTGTTGGGGGTGGGGTGGGGCTAGGCTTGGATAAAGCTCTCCTTCTGAATCCTGCCTGCCCCTGAATATAGTAGTCAAGATTAAGCTCCTCTCTTTGTAGGAATTATTGGGTCTTTCTCCTGCTGGAATTCTGGCCTGGTATGCCTGGATGCTAATTTTGGCTAGGGTTGCACTGATTCCTCTTAGGCATCTTTTCTACTATGGTCAGGATTCTGTTGCGGGGGGGGGGGGGGGGGCGGCTTGCTGCTGAGCCTTTCTCTCCTATTTCTGCAGGGAATCCCAAGCCACTCCTATGCTAAGATCTTCCTTTGCCACGATGCGCACTGGATTCCCAAGGGCCCTTCTGGGTTCTGCCTAGGGCCCTCTCACCTCTCCACCCTTGCTGCTAGGCTCTGGGACTACTACCCTCACACTGGGTTCCATTTGAGTCATGCTTCCGTTGTTCATAGGGCTGTTTCCTGTCTTTCCTTCTGTCTACCCCCATGTTGTCTACTTCAAGGTTTCTGCAGGCTCCTGTGTATCCCTGGAGAAATCTGCAGGTGATTCTCCTTATTCTTTTGTTAACTGGTGCATTTTTAAGCTTCGCTAGGGTGTTTGCAGGGGATCTAGGCTCCTCTAGGACTAACATCAAAATCTTCCCCCAGTCCTTCCCCTCAGCCCTTTCTTCTTCTTCTTCTTTTTTGGAGGGGGGGACGAGGCAATTGGGGTTGCATCTAGTAAGTGTCAAGCATCTGAGGCTGGCTGGATTTGAACTTAGGTCCTCCTGACTATAGGGCTGGTGCTTTATTCACTGCACCACCTAGCCGCCCCCAGCCCTTTCTTTTTAAGAGGTCATCGTCCACTGCTATCTGCTGGTCGTAGTTTCAAGCACCACCCTTTCCCAGCTCCTTCCTTACACAGTCTTGGGGGCGTGACTTTTCCTTAGCTTAGACTATACCACTAAGCTGCTTGTCACTTAGAAGGAGACAGAATGATACTCCTTTTTACCAAGCCTCATTGCACTACTTAAATCTGCTTACTCATGGATCATTACATTACCTTGGGTCCAGATTCATAAGACCCAATCTTTCTTATGGAAATATAATAAGAATTATTAATGTCAAAACTATAAGCTTCTCTCTTATTTGGCTCAGCTCCCAGCTAATTAATGTGTGCATCAATGCACATATATCATTACATCCACAACACAAATTAAATGAGTAAACATCAGCATTGTCTGGCTTCATGCATAACCATTTCTCCATTTCCCCCCAGGATGTTATAAGTTAGTCTGGTCAGAGGTAAAATATTCTTAGCTCTCTGTAATGCGAACTGCTTGCCCCTGTAACTGAGCTAATTGACCATAATAGACTGATCATCATCCTCATAAGAACTATAGTCCTGCCTTCCTAAAACTGAATTTATAGGGGCCCAGACCAGCCGTCTTCCTATACTCTGTTGGGGTGTGCCTATACTTGGATATCTCTATAGCTGAGGTACTAGCCAGAAAAGGGGCTACTTCTCAATTTATCCCTCTCTTATCATTGGAACTAGTTTTGGGAGTGCAGTCCACAGAGTCTTCTATACTTGTACTGTCTGTTTCTGAGTCATTGTTGCAGTCAGACAGTCATTGTATGAAGGTGGTCTCTTTCGCTCAGAATTGGCTGAAGTAAGTGTTCATCAGTCTGGACCAGAATCTCTCATGGATTCCACCAAAGGAAATGGGTTCTGATCATTGCTAAACCATATTTCCAGACTCACTTTCTGGATTGGGGACTTATGCTTGGTTCTCTTTCTTTTTTTAAATAAATTTTTATTGTTGTCTTCTTGTTCTTACATCACCATAGTCATCCCAAGTATCCTTTTCTCTCCCCCTCTCTGGAGCCATCCCATATAACAAATAATCTTTATTTTAGAAAGGGGGGAAAGAACCAGCCCAACTGATCAATATATTGAAAAAGTCAGAAAACACATGGATGTGTAACACCTGTGGACATGCTATCTCCATGAAGAGGTAAGTTAAGGTGTCCTCTCCTATCCCTTCATTTCAGGCCTGTTTGATCTTTATAATTTTGTAAGTTTACTTTTGATTTTTTTGGTGTATTGTTCTTTGTAGTTACTGTGTATATTGTTTTATTGGCTCTGCTTCCTTTATTTGGTATCAGTTCATGTAGATTTTTCCAGGATTCTCAGTATTTATCACACACGTAATTTTTTTCGACACAGTAATATTCCATTACATTCATGTATCACAGTTTGTTTAGCCCAGATTGATGGGCATCTATTCATTTCCAATTCTTTTCAAAAGTGCTGCTATACATATTTTGGAGTATGTGAGGACTTTCTTTTTATTGATGGCTTCCTTGAGATATAAGCCTAATAATGAGTCTCTGGTTCAAAGGGCATAGATATTTTATTCACTTAATTTGCAGAATTCCAAATTGCTTTCCAAAATGGATACACCATTTCGCAGCTTTACCAACAATGTATTAGTGTGCAACTCCTCCAACATTGAATCTTGCCATTTTTTTTGTCATTTTTGCCAATTTGCAGAGTTTCAGTTGGAATCTTAGGGTTCTTTGAATTTGAAGGATTCTTTCATGAGGTTGTGAATACTTTAGAATTCTTCTTTGGAGAACTCTTTGTTCATATCCTTTGATCATTTATCTGCTGAGATATGACAATTAGGGGTGTGTATATTATATATATAAAATATGTATGCATTGAATATATTATATATGTGTATAAATGTTCTGTTTGGCATTCAAAAACTTTCATAATTTAGCCCTTCCTCCCTTCTTCAGTCTTCTTTTTTCCATTTAATATTTTATTTTTTCCCCATTACATATAAAAATAATTTTTAACATTTGTTTTTTTTAAATTTTGAGTTCCAAATTCTTTCTCTCCCTTCCTTCCTCCCTCACTCCGAAGGCAAAAATTTCATATAGCTTATACATGTCCAGTCATGCAAAACATATTTCTATATTAGTCATGTTGTAAATGAAAATATACCCCCACCCAAAAACCAAGAAAAATAAAGTTAAAAAAGCATGTTTCGATTTGCATTCAGATTCTATCAGTTCTTTCTCTGTAGTTAGATGGCATTTTTTCATCACAAATCCTTTGGAATTGTCTTGGATCATTGTATTGCTGAGAATAGCCAAGTAATTCACAGTTGAACATCATACCATATTGCTGTTACTGTGCACAATGTTCTCCTGATTCTGCTTATTTTGCTTTGAAGCAATTTATGTAAGTTTTTCCAGGTTTTTTGAGAGCATCTTGCTCATAATTTCTTACAGTACAATAGTATTCCATCACAATCATATACCACAGTTTCTTTAGCCATTTCCCAATTGATGGACATTCTCTCAATTTCCAAGTCTTTGCCACAATAAAAGAGCAACTATAAATGTTTTTGTACATATAGATCATTTTTTCTTTTTGTTTTTTATATCTTTGGGATATAGACCTAGTATTGCTGGGTCAAAGGGCATATGTGGTTTTACAGCCCTTTGGGCACAATTCCTAATTGCTTTCCAGAATAGTTGGATCAGCCCATTGACTATGTATCGGTGCTCTCATTTTTCCCACATGCCCTCCAACATTTGTCATTTTCCTTTTCTGTCTTATTAGTTAATATGATAGGTATAGGGTGGTACCTCAGGATTATTTTAATTTGCATTTCTCTAATCAATAGTGATTTAGAGCATTTTTATATGAGTATAGATAGCTTTGATTACTTCATCTGAAAGCTGCCTGTTCATATCCTTTGACCATTTATCATTTGGGGAATGGCTCTTATTTTTTATAAATTTGACTTAGTTCTCTATATATTTGAGAAATGAGACCATTATCAGAGAAATTTACTATAAAATTATTTCATAGTTATGATTACTGTATGTTTCTCTCCATCCTATTTTTCCACTGTTTATCCTACTCTTTCTCCTTTCACCATATCCATTTTTAAAGTGTTTTATTTCTGACGACCACCACCCCAATCCACCCTCCCTTCTATCAGCACTGTCCCTTTCCTCTTATTCCCTTCTCTTCCTACTTTCCTGTAGGGTAGGATAGATGTCTATACCCAGTTGAGTGTGTATATTATTGTCTCTTTGGGCCAATTCTGATGAGAGTTCAAGCACTATCCCCACCCCTAATTTCCCCTCCAATTTAAAAGGCTCTTTTCTGCCTCCATTATGTGA
Source organism: Trichosurus vulpecula (assembly GCF_011100635.1). Lineage (NCBI taxonomy): Eukaryota > Metazoa > Chordata > Mammalia > Diprotodontia > Phalangeridae > Trichosurus > Trichosurus vulpecula. The sequence goes on from NW_023494378.1 coordinate 2,395,218, forward strand.
GATAATTTACCCCATTCTACCTCTCCCTTTCTTTCTCCAAGTACATTCCTATCTCACCCCTTGGTTTTATTTTTTTAGATATCATCCCTTCATATTCTATCACATTTATGCCCTCTGTCTATATACACACCTATCTGCCCTAATAGTGAGAAATAATGTGAAAGTTCTTAGGAGTTACAAGTATCATCTTCCCATATAGGAATGTAAACAGTTTAACCTTATTGAATCCCTTATGATTTCTCTTTCATGTTTGCCTTTTAATGCTTCTATTAAGTCTTATATTTGAAAGTCATATTTTCTATTCAGCTCTGGTCTTTTCATCAGGAATGCTTGAAAGTCCTCTATCTCATTGAATGTCCATTTTCCCCTGAAAAAACTCACTTTTGCTGGGTAGGTGATTCCTGGTTGATATGGAGAGGTGTATTTACTACTTTTCTGGCCTGTGTTCTAGTCTGTGAGTGAGCACAAGTTCCCTTTTCTGCCCTGGAACTGTGACCAGGGTCCCTGCTCCCCTGCTGCCACAAGCTCTGGTATGCTGGTGCTCCTCCTTGCCCTGGGACTGAGACCCAGGATTGTGACAGCAATCATACTCATGCTGCCAGTGCCAGCAAAGACCCCTGTAATGTCCTTCTGACCAGTTGTATGACCCCCTTACTGTCTGTGGGCTGAGAGCTTTAGAAGCAGCTGCTGATGCTGCTACTTTAGTTGTCCCCAAGGGCTGCTGCTGGTTTGCTGGGTCTGCTACTGTGCTCATATAGCTGGAGCTGAACTATGCTCCTCTCTCACCCTGGTGTGACAGACCTTTACTGACATCCTTCTAAGTTGTCTTGGGCTGGAAAATTGTTTCACCCTGCCCTTTTGTAGATTTTGCTACTTGAGAATTCGTTTTGAGGTGTTATTTAAAGTTGTTTGCAAGGAAATGTGGGAGAGCTCAGGTAAGTCCCTACGTTTTCTCTGCCATCTTACTTCCACCCCACCCCTTTCCAGTCTTCTTATACATTTCTCCTTGACACTTAATCTTCAATTCAATGGCCCCCTTTATTTCTTGGCTGCTGGCATTCTCTCTGGCTGTTCTCCATACCTGGAATGTTCTCTTCCATTCAACCTAATGACCACCATGGCTTCCTTTAAGTTCCAACTAAAATTCCACCTTCTACAAGAAGCCTTCCTTAATACCTCTTAATTCCAGTGCTTTCCCACTTCTAATTATTTCCTATTTATCTCTATATAGCTTGCTTTGTATATATTTGTTTGCATGTTGTCTTCATTAGATTGTAAACTCCTTGAAGGCAGGGACTATCTTTTGCCTTTTTTTGTATCCTCAGTGCTTAGCATAGTACCCAGCACATTGTAGGTGCTCAATAAATATTTATTGAATTGAGTTAGTCCAGTCTCAGAAAAGAAAATAGAACAACTTGTAAAGGAATTGCTAATGAAAAAGACTCCTTATCCTGATAACATGGAAAAATTCTGTCAAAATTTTAAAGAATAATTAATACCAATAGTAAGTAGATTATTCTAAAGAATTAAGAAAGCCCTCTGCCAGATTGCTTTGATGAGACAAATGTAGTCCTAATAACTAAATCAGGGAAGGATAAATGAAGGAAGGAAGTAGTAGAACAATATCACTTTAAATAAAATCCTTTGAAACACTGTATCAGTTCATCTAAGAAATCATTCTTTATGATGAAGTTGGATTTTTAGCAGGGAGACAAAGATGATTCAACAATAGGAAAACAATCAACGTAATCTATCATATTAAAAAAAAATCACTGAAAACCACATGATTATCTTAATAGATGCAGAGAAAACCTTTGATGAAGTATAAAACTTATTTATACTAAAAACCCTACAAGCCTCTGTGTCTGCAGCAGAGAGGGACCATGTGATATGTAAACTTCATATTGTGATATGATAAACTTTATATTGCTTGGCATTATTATTTGTAGCTATGGTAATAGTTTGGTGATGGTAATATTATATTGATAATGGTAATAATAATATTATAATGATAGAACTCCAATATGGAGTTACTTAGGCTAATGGTCCTAATGCCCATAGAAACATAGAGGTAAAACACACACCTACTTTTCCACTATTAACTCCGTGTCAGGCAGATAAAGCTTACAACTTTTTAATTGGATGAACTCTTGACCTATTGTAGGGGCCTTGAATCATTCTCTTTCCACTGCCTTAGATAATTAATGTTAGATCCTCCCACAAGTTTATGGTCCTAATAAAGAAACTCCCCCTACTTGAGCTTTCCCTAAGCCTGGTATCAATAAGGGACTGGGAGAACTTTTCTACCACATCTGGATCTGATTAGGAATACCTCTTCCTACATCTGGCACTGATTACAAGTTCTTAACCAAGCCTGTCCTTAGGGTATATAATCTTGCCACCTAAATCCCAACTTTGAGCATGTTTCCTGCCCAACACATTGCCCTCACCCTCAGGCTTTCTTGCATGTGGTGACAAACCTGTATGTTTATACTGCCAAAGTATGTGTTTGCCTGCTTGCTGCATCACATAACAATAAAGTTTGTGATTGATTGTATCATTTTCCTGAGCACCAATTTTCTAGAAATGCCAAACCCAAGTATTTGCTTTAACCCAAACCATGAGGCCAAATAAACCAGACCTTTATAAGATTGTTAAAAGGTATCTAAAACTAAAAGCAAACATCTTAAGCAATGAGAATGCATTAGAAGCTTTCCCAATAAATATGAGAGTAAAGCAGAGACACCCGCTCTCCCAGCTATTGTTTGATATAGTTCTAGAAATACAATAGGCAGTAAATTGTAGTATTAGACAAGAAAAATTAAAGGCATAATAATAGGCAGCAAGGAGATAAAGCTATCTCTTTTTGCTGATGACATTATGGCTTACTTGGAAAATTCTAGGAAATCAGCAAAGATTAATTTGAGACAATAACTTCAGCAAAGTTGCAGGCTGCAAAGTAAACCAGGACTGTACAACATACCACCCACAGGCTGCTTGCAGCCTGCCAATGGATTTGGGGTGGCTTGTGAAAAATTTAGAGGATGTAAAACAGGCCTGCACAACATACTGTCTGCGGGCTGCTTTGGTGGACTGCAAGTAGCCCTGGGAGGTTATGTTGTGCAGGCCTGAAATAAATACTCAAGAATCAACAAAATTTCTATACAATAGTAACAAAGTCTAAGATGCCATAATAGAAAGAGAAGTCCTTCAAAATGACAAGGCAAGTAGATCAATGAAACAGACTAAGGGAGGATCAGAAACAGTGGCACTCACTAACCCAGTGTTTGATAAAGCCAAAAATTAAATTACTTAGGAAAAAACTCCATATTTAATAAATACTGTTGGAAAACTATAAAGCAGTCTAGCAGAAAGTAGGCTCAAACCAACATCTTACTTCATATTTCTGATATATTCAAAATGGAAATGTTACCTGATTTATATTAATGATTATACAAAAAAGTTAGAAAAGAATTAGATAATATACCTAATGCAGCTATGGGTGGAAAATGTATTTCCTAGGGGAAACGGTAGCAGCAGAGACTCCAACTCTCACCATGGGAAAGAGGTCAGGGCGAGAGGGCCAAGGAAGAAATCCCACTCCTCTGCCCAGTGCAGCAAGGTCCCTTTCCAACCCTTCCTGCCCCAGCTGCGGAAGATGCCCCTGGAATGATCACATGATCACCTGCCCAGATGTGTTTCTTCCAGAGAAGAAAGGACTTTTACTCAGTCTCTGCATTCTTGATCTATTGACACAAGGGACACAAAATACTTTCCTGCTGTGTTTCCCCTTACGAATCACAAGGTTATATTTATAAATGCTCTTGATCCAGCCACTGTAGTAGAGCTTCTAGAAATTTATATGATCAGGTTTGAACTAATACAGCTAATACCTCCAGAGGGGGCATTGTTGGCCTATTACAAAGAAAACACATGGGATCTTCTGTTCCCTGAATCCAGGCTGGCTTCTCTATACCCTGGGGTAGACCGAAAAATACTAACGAAGACACCTCTAGGCTTTCCAAGCACCTCTCCAAAAATAGAGTTTTCTGTGAGGGCAGCTGTCAAAAAACTCACTTGTCCATCAAAAACATTTTGAAAAAAATTGAGACAATTGAGGCCTGCAGAGGCATCATGTTGTAAATGAGTGCTCAGACCCCCTTTACAGATATTAAGAGTAAAGATGATGGAAAATGCTTGTGAGAAGCTTAGCAAAAGCTCAAGACCTTCTCCATCACCACATGTGATCTGGTGCCTTTGCCAGGAGGATTGGTCAGTGCAGTCAAGCCCCAGATCTTGTGGTTTCAAACCCCTACCAGAAACCAAACCTCCATTTGGAGTTAAGCATGTAGACAGTTCAAAGCCATTTGGTGAACAGATTCCTTTAAAACCACACACTCCAGGAAAAAAGTTGACTTTACTTACTTTGATTTTCTGCTGAAAAGAACTCTTGACAGGATTGCAACTGACATGAAGATTTTAAGAGATGGAGAAGAATGGAATGCTTGCAGGCGTGAATTGTTATCTCCATATTCAGATAGGTTTGGAAATATCTTGTCTGGTCATACTAACCAAGAGTATCTCAATTTTCACCAGACAACTTCATTCTTCCATGTCTGAGTTATTGCCCAAATGCTATTTCTTCTCAGGGGACTTTCCACCAATTTTTGGAATTTCTGCTTCTCAGTTCCCTTGAAAATGTATACGTGATAAGTGAGACATGTTCAACTTTCCTCAGTTTATCCAGACAAAATTCTTGAACAATGTTATTATGGTTTGAAGACCTTTCCACATTTTGTCTAAGTTCTTTTGATTGCTTGATTTGTGGTCTCACTTAGTTGAGGTTTCACTCCACTTGCCAAACTATACCCTGACTACCAGTCTCTCCAACCTGGCCTCAAAGGTTCTGGCCTACTCAAACTTCTTTTGATCTTCTGATTGTTCTTGCACTCCCACTCTCAGCTGAGGGAAGGGGTGGGGAACCTGCAGCTCCAAGGCCACATGTGGCCTTCTACATCCTTGGGTTTGGCCTTCTGACTGAGTCCAAGTTTTATAGAACAAATCCTTTTATTAAGGGGATTTGTTCTGTGAAGTTTGGATTCCGTCAAAGGGACATGCTTCAGGACCTAGAGGGCCACATGTGGCCTGGAGGCCACAGGTTCCCCACCCCTGACCCAGGCCCTACAGAGTCCCTAACTAAACTTTGTATGTTATACCCCTGCCTTTGCTTTTCTTGTTGATGCTAAGTATTCAAACTTACAGGGCTGCTCTTCCCTCCAGAAAGCGCTATCTGCTTCTGGACACTTGGTTTGTTTGTTTTGTCCATGAAAGTCCATTTATTAGAAGCAGACAGGCAGTTCTTCTCCTTTAGGGTTAGAAATTCATCAGGCTTGCCCTAATGTCTTGGTCAGCAAATTCCCACTCTGTGACTTTCTAAGCAGGACTGAACTAGGGCAGGGATACAGACATCTCCCAAGACGTCTTATCTGCCTTGCTAAAAAGACCATGTCAGAGAATGGGATTTGGATTTGTAGAGCAGGGATGGAGTCTGCCTCCCAGAGGCTGGTAAGAATATGGTTGGATGTTGTGGATCTGATATATTTGTGCTTTAAACTGCATATGGAAGATGACCAAGAAAACCTCCGACAGGTAACTGTCCAAAGAGAGTCAGAGAAATAGTTGGGACGACATAGGAAGAACAACAGCGGAAACAGCCAGTCAGCCATTCACAGCATCAAGACCACCATTTAGCGATGCAGTTTTAGACTCTTTAAGCTAAAGAGATGTATTGCCAACACAATATTCAGAGTGCCGATGTCGACTATGAATAGTTCTAAACTGCAAAATATATGGAAGACAGAACCAAAACATTTATTCAGACACCAGAAAGCCAAATCCCAACACCAGTAGACTGAATCCATCATAGCAACAAAGAAGTTAATATACATTATCACTGCAGGGACCAACACCATCCCAAAGCCTTCCCCCTGCTGGGGCCTTCCCACAAACAAACACTCACAATTCTAGCTGTCCGCTTGCCTACATCCTTTCACTCTTACCACTTTATCTGCTCTGACCAATTTCCTGTTCCACCTGTCCAGCAAGCTCCTCCCACCACATGTGATTTAGGCTTCCATGTGATTTAAGCAGGTCACATGGGCCTATTAATGGGTAGGAAAGATCTTCAAATTAAGCAAAAATACATTAACAATGCAAGAGACTGGCCAGTTATTTGGTCACCTGGAGGTATCCACCAACTGTGCCCATCCCCAAGGTACAAACATCTTTTTCTTCTTTCTCGTGGTTCATCCCATTGATTATAATTCTTCTTTACAACACGACTAATGTAAAAATATGTTTAGTATGAATGTATATATAGAGACTATAGCAGATTGCATGCCTTCTTGGGGAGGCAGGGGGGAAGGAGGAGGAGAAAATTGAAAAATTAAAAGCTTATGGAATTGAATGTTGAAAACTAAAAATAAATCTAAAAAATCTTTGACCAAAATGTTTATAAGATCATAGACTTAGAGCAGGAAAAGACCCTAGATGCTGAGTCCACTCCTGTCCCATCCTCCATTTTGTAAACTAAAAGAGGAAGTGACTTGCTCAGGGTCACATAGCCAGCTAGTAAATATCTGAGAAGAGATTTGGACCTAAGTTTTCCTGACTCCAAGTTCAGTGCCCTATCTACTCTGCCAGTATTCAAAGTGGCAAAGCTTTCTACCATTACACATTTCTCCTCACTCTCACATGGTCATAGTTAGAAGGGATCTTAGAGGACATTTTATTCCCTCATTTTATAAATGAGGAAACTGAGGCCCAGGGGGTATAAAGACTTGCCCAAGGTCACCCCCTAGCCCACTAAGTGATAGAGCTGGGATTCCTGGCTCCCAATCAAGGGGTCTTCTCTCCCCTCACAGAGTTCACCATCTGCTGCTCTCCCTTTTTGTACAAGCTTATTCCCTGCTACTAAATAGCAGGCATCAGAGGACCCAGCTGTGAATTCTAGCTCTCCAACTTACTATACTAAGTTATAACTATAGTCCTAGATTTGACTTTGAAATATTTGCACCTTTAGCAGAGCCAGCTGGTGGCACAGTGGAGCACTGGTCTTGGAGTCAGGAAATCTTGAGTTCAAATCCAGCCTTGGACCATGTTTGACCCTTACCTGTAAAAATGGGGATGATAACAGCACCTACCTTGAAGGGTTTTGTGAGGGTCAAATGAGGGTATTACTTGTAGAACACATAGCACAATGCATGGCACAGAGTAGTTGCTATATAAAAATGCTTATTCCCCTCTAGCCTACTGTTGCAGCACTCCAGCTAGCAGCTACTGTGGCTGTGTAAAACCAACAACAACCAGCACACAGAATGCTGCAAGCCCAAGTTCTTCTGATCTGCTTTGCTAAGGAAAGCAACATTAAGGGGTTAACAATCTTACTTTAATCCAGCATACAAATATCATTCACTTAGTTCAGGGGAAAAAGCCAGCACCCTGAACTTCAGAGCAAATACAAACAAATTACAAACATCAACAGACAGACCTTGTCTCAATGCATAGTTACCAGATAACAAAGTCCCAACATCTGAGTTTACAAGCTGGAGGGCTCTTAACTACAGCTGCCCAGAATCTCCATATCAGCACATCACCGAGAATGAGACCCCTAACCAAATAGCTCTGTTCTCTCTTTTTATGCACTCTTTAGCCATCATCAAAAGTCATCTGAGTGACCAGAACTTAAGCTCTTACTATTGGCTCTGGTCTTAGCAACTCCCCTTAGGACCCATGTGACCTAAAATTGTCACAAAAATGCAACTTAAACCCACATGGTCTAAAAGCCTCTGATGTCACCAACATGTCACTCAAACCCATGTAAACTAGGCTTTCCCTTGAGGCAAGGAGGTCATCAAGGACTCCCAATTTAATCAAGGAAACAAAGGCCAAACTCTTCAAGGGCACTTGGTTGAATAAGTGCTAAGAGCCTATCTTGATTCCCAATACATCTACTTAGAAGACATTGGTTCTTTCTATTATTCTTACCTTTTTACCTTTAAAAGCAATTCAAAGATGAGAGCTAAGCTGAACCAAAGTTTCATGTCCAGCCAGGATCAGTGTGCCATGGGGAAAATTGGGAAGTAGTTGAAGTTACTTTTCTCCTGTCATTTGGCTTGTTTTCCCCCTTTTTCTTCCATGAGTGGTGTTTCCTACCTCCCCAAAAACCCATGTCCCTGTGCTTTCTGTCCCCCATCTCCCTATCAAAACCTCTTTCAGATCTCTCATACTGAGCTGTTGAGTTGATAAGCAGCATGGATGGGATTGGGACTAGTCAAAATGCCTTTATCTGGTAGATAGTTTAGTAGAGAGAATGTGGGACTTGAGTGTATGCTCTGCCTGTGATACTTACTGCCTGTGACTGTGAACAAGGCCCTTCAACTCTGAGTCACAATTTTCTTGCCTGTTCAAGTAGGGATAGTTGTACCTATAATATTTCAGAGTGTAACAAGGGGCTGATGAGTACACACAGTAAATGTCAGCCATTGTTACTTTTAGGAAAGTCTGGGCAGGGGAGATTTCAGAAGTTCTCCGAAGACCCATCTCTTCATCCTCACTAACATGTATAAACTGAGCATATGCCATGTAGTCAGTATAGTGCAGCTACTACTGTGGGGCATGGAGGAAAGAGATCATATGGAAATGTTTGTCTTTCTCAAATTTCTATTTTCCCCATAGGGTTCTTTCTCCGAAAGTGGTCGATTTTTACACACACACACACACGCACACACACACAAAACACATATAAAATTTATATATATATATATATATATATATATATATGTATACATACATACATACATACGCATATATATATAAAATTTGGAAATTAATGTTCTGCCTGATGTATTTCCCCTCACCACATAAACACACACTCCTTTCTTTGCCCCATTTCCTCAGTTGTGAGAGGAAAATGTCCTTGGGGAATTAATTTCATCTCTCTGAGTTCTATTTCCTCCTATGAAAAGGGGGCATTTAAGCCTATGACACCCCCCCCAGAGGGATTAGCAATATAATGGGGATCAAAGGCTTAAATTCAAGTGTGACACAGTGGAAAGAAAACTGAATTGGAGTCATATTGGGACCTAGTTCCTCTGCTTTGTTACTGTGTGACCTTGGGCAAGTCTCTTAAAGTCTTTGGAACTGTTTCCTCATCTGTAAGGTGAAGGTAGTAGATAAGAAGGTTGATTAAGGTGGTTTCTTCTGGTTTTAAATCTATGATTCTAAGGGGATGTTATAGATTTCAGGCATCAGCTGGAGGGTTTTGTCAATCAATCAATAAGAATTTACTAAGTACCTACTATGTGCCAGGCATTGTGGATAGAAAGACAAAAATGAAACAGTCCTCATATTCCCTCAAGTTGCTCACCTTCTACTGGGGAAGAAAACATAAATACAAGGTAATTGGAGGAATGAATAGGATTTAGGGGAATAACAGGATCTTTAAGAAGTTCCTGAAATCATACCATATGGATATTCACTAACTCTCCCTATGGATAAGGACCATGGTTTATGAAGTTATGTGAGGTCACAAAACCAGAGGGTCCTTACCTCCTTACTTTACAGATGAAGAAACTGAGCGAGACCTAGGTTTTTTGGGTCCAAATATAGCACTCTTTCCATTAAACCATGCTACGAATGTTTTTATTTGAGTAAGAAATTGGCTTGCTGCTATGGGGAAATTCTTCTATCCAAAAATCACCAAAAAAATCTACCATCCTTGTGACATATATCTTGGGAAGTCGTTGGTATATTTACTTATTGTAGCTTAAAAAAAAGCTAATGTGATCTTAGATTGTCTTAATTATAGTGTACAGAATGAGGATGGTCAGGGTTGTACTGTATATATGCCCTGTCCTGGTGAGAACATGGAATGATACTAGCTTTATTTGTTGGGGACATTTTAGGAAGTGAATCACCAAACTAGAGGATATTCAGAAGACCGATCAAGATGGTAAAGGGATCTGGAATCACTAAGAAAATTGAAATATACTTTCTCAGATATCAGTAGACTGTCTATACCTAAAGAAATAAATTGATAAGCAATTTTTAACACTGAATACATATACGGAACCCACACAGAGCACTCGATTGCTGGAATAAATTTGTAATATTACACCAATTCAGAAAATAGATTCTAAACTAAGTATATTCAAGCATAAATGAAAAATAAGTTTTAAACAGGCAAAAGAACACATTTTTCAGCTGTTTAAGGAAAATTGCAAACTTTACTGAAGACAAAAATTACAGTTAAAGATGAAAACTGTTCACAATACATTACTAATTAAAGATGTCAGAGTGATGTGCAATAGAAAATTTACTTATGAATTTAAGGAAAAGAAAATCTAGCTTCTCTTAAAATGAATAGACAACTCAATTAAAGGCTAATCATGGGTTTATTGTAACATTAAGCATGTTTAACATTCTCATATTATCCTCCAATAACTCCTTAATGATATTTTCCCTTTTTTGTTGATTTCCACAAAGCACTGCTTCCATAATACTGAATACAGTAGTGGCTTTCCCTTGAAGATCAAATGGAATATTATTAATATTTAAGAATTCAGTTAGTTGAGACTTGAAATCATATAAGAAGTTAATAAATAATCTAATTCTTTCATCATCATCCTTTTCTCTTGTTAACTTCTGAGGTTTATGCCCACTGCCGGATGTGTTTTGTTCCTCTACTAAGGAAAGGCTTTGGATTAGATACTTTTTGGCAGACTCAACATCATCTTTGAATTCCATGTGGTGTTTTGCATTTTTCAGTGCACGTTTTATCTCAGTATTTATGTCTGCGATTTTTTTCAGGATTTGATCTTCCACCACTCGCTTCTTATTCAGTTGGTCTTTGGCTTCCACTGATGGCTGGGAAAACCCTGCTCCTAAATCGTGCACCTGTGTCTCTGGGTAGTCCATGGCAGGTGGAGCCACAAGAGCCATTTGTCCTAGGATAACCCTTTTCTCTGGGTTTTTTTTCACTTGTTGGGAAGCTTCTTCAATGAGTTTCAAAGCCGACTCCAAAGATGCTTTCTTGTACACTTTGGCAGGTGCTTTTGGGACTGGTTTAGGAGCTACTTTCACAAGTGGTTTGAGAATCATATTGTCCAACATTTCCTTAGACAGTTCCTGTTCCACAGCCAGTTTCGCAGCTAGCTCCAGAGTTGAGATCACAGCTTTCTCCAGTGCCTCTTCTTCACTATCAGATTCGTCAGTTTCTAAAACACTATTGTCATCATCCTCCAAATTCACGTTCTCCATGTTGCCAGGCGCCTCTTCGGTAGCCATGTTGACTGTCGTCTCGTTATCCTTTTCGTTCTGCTCTCTGGGGTGCCGGATGGAGCTCTTGAGCTCCAGTTTTTCCTTAGGCCAGGCTGGCTCTTTCATCAGAGGCACCTTAGGTACCGTCTTGTTACACTTAGAAGACCGAGAGGTCAGGAAAACTGGGATTTTCTCCAGGATCTCCTTAGGGACCGCTGCGGTGGCTTCCTTGATTTCGTTCTCCCTGTTAGAGCTGACAGTAGTAGCCTGCTCCTTGCCAGCGGTACCCTGGGTGGGTACTCTCTGGGCCATCTGTTGCAGGATTTCAGCGTAGTGCTTCAGGGTGCTGTCTTCCTTGCTCAGGTTGCTGGAGCTCATCTGCGTGTCATTCAGGGTCAGCAGCCATGGATAGGCCATGATGGATAGGGGCCGGAGCCACATAATGGCTAAGAGCACGGCAGCCTTGGCACCCATCTTCCCTGGCTGTCTGCAGGCCATCACGGCAGGGCTCAGGACCGAGAGGGAGTGTTCAGGTCCAACTGACCGGCTGTACCCAGCTTCGGCAGTTGGCAGCCCTAGCCAACTGAACCGTTGGCGCACGTCTGCCAGAGGGGACTGGAGAACAACACCAACCTCACTCCTCTAGCTTTGCCTCGCCTCTCTCAGCTTTCACGAAGTCCGCCTCTCACCGCCCCACTAGTGAGCTGAGAGGAAGTGTACTAGCCTCCGCTCCACCCACCTTTCCTTTCCCTCTCGGTAGCCCCTGCCCTGCGGTCAGGGCAGTCGACTACCAGAGGGAACCTCCGCACAGCGAGCCACTTACAGACCCAAACAATGCCAGCGTTCTAATGTATCCAGGATGTGGTGCGTCAGAAAAGGAGGCGGGCCCACGGAGAGGGGGGGGTCAGTTAGAAAGCGGGGCTGGCCTAAGTAGACAGGGAGGGGGGTTCAGAGCTGGAAGGAATGTTAGAAGGCCTCCAAATTTTACAGGTGAAGAAACAGAAGCTCCTAGAGGTTAGGATGATTTGCTCTTGTGTTCACCAAAGTAAGACGCGGCCAAGAAGGGATTTAGATTCATTCTTATTGATGTGAACAGTGAAGAGACAGGCTGAGGAAGGGCAGGCGGGGAGAGGGGGAGCAGGAGGGGGGAGGGGAGAGTTAGTTCTTTCAAATAAGTCCGACTTTCTAGTTTTGGCTTCCATGGAAGAAACGAGAAACTGAAGCAAATAAGAAAGAGAAATAAATTCTGTAGGCAAGTGGGAGGCATTTGGAAGAGAAAAGGATGTCAGAGTTTGAATTTTGGGAGGGCAAATTTGGCAAAATTTGGGAAAAATTGGGGAAAATCTGAAGAAAAATCTGACCATGTCACTTCCCCTATTCAACAAACTCTTGTGGCAGCACAACAGGCAATGAATAAACAAAGCTATCACTCGCTGCAGATGATATGATGATACACTTAGAGAACCCTAGAGAATCAACTAAAAACTACTTGAAATAATTAGCAACCTAAGTTGCAGGACATGAAATGAGCCCACACCAGATCATTGGCATTCTATAAATTACCAACAAAGCCCAGCAGCAAGAGACAGAGAAATTCCATTTAAAGTAACTGCAGACACTATAAAATATTTGGAAGTAAGCCTGCCAAGACAAACCCAGGAACTATATGAACACAGTTACAAAACACTTTTCACACAAATAACGTCAGATCTAAATAATTGGAAAAACTAATAATATAACATAATGTAACATAACATAATATAATATAACATAAATGACAGTTCTACCTAAATTCATTTACTTATCCCATGCCATACCAATCAAACTACCAAGAAATTATAGAGCTAGAAAAAAATAAAAACAAAATTCATCTGGAAGAAGGTCCAAAATATCAAGGGAATTAATGAAAAGAAATGCAAGGGAAGGTGGCCTTGCCATAGCAGATATTAAACTGTACTACAGAGCAGCAGTCATCAAAACTACTTGGTGCTGGCTAAGAAATAGAGTGGTGGATCAGTGGAATAGCTTAGGTACACAAGACACAGTAGTCAATGACTATAGTAACCTACTGTTTGATAAACTGAAAGACTCCAGCTTCTGGGGTAATAGCTCACTATTTGACAAAAACTGCTGTGAAAACTGGAAAATAGTATGGCAAAAATGAGGCATAGACCAATTTTTTACACCACGTACCAAGAGAAGGTCAAAATGGGTACATGATTTAGACATAAAAGGTGATACTATAAACAAATTAGGAAAGCAAGGAATATTTTACCTGTCATGTTTATGGAGAATTTACAATCAAACAAGAGACAAAGAATATTATGAAATGCTAAATGGATAATTTTGATTACATTAAATTGAAAAGTTTTTGCAAAAACAAAGCTAATGCAACCAAGATTGGAAGAGAAGCAGAAACTTGGAAACAGTTTTTACAGCTAGTATCTCTGATAAAGGCCTCATTCTTCAAATATATAGAGAACTGAGTCAAATTTATAAGAATGCAAGTCATTCCCTAATTGATGAATGGTCAAAGGATATGAACACGCAGTTTTCAGAGGAAGAAATTAAAGCTATCCAGTCATATAAAAATGCTCTAAATCACTCTTGATTAGAGAAATGCAAATTAAAACAACTCTAAGGTACCACTTCACTCCTCTCAGATTGGCTAACATGACAAAACAGGAAAATGATAAATGTTGGAGATGTGGGAAAATTGGGACACTCACGCATTGTTGGTGGAGTTGTGAACTGATCCAGTCATTCTGGAGAGCAATTTGGAACTATGCCCAAAGGGCTATAAAACTGTGCATACCCTTTGATCCAGAAATACCACTACTAGGTTTTATCCCAAAGAGATCATAGAAAAGGGAAAAAGATTTACATATACAAAAATATTTCTAGTAGCTCTTTCTGTGGCGGCAAAGAATTGGAAATTGAGGGGATGTCTATCAGTTGGGGAATGGCTGGACAAGTTGTGGTATCTGAATGTAATGGAATAGTATTGTTCCATAGGAAATGATGAGCAGGCAGATTTTAGAAAAACCTGGAAAGTCTTACATGAACTGATGCTGAGTGAAGTGAGCAGGACCAGGAGAACACTGTACATAGTAACAGCAACATTGTGAGATGACCAACTTTGATAGACTTAGCTCTTCTCAGCAGTGCAATGATCTAAGACGATTCCAAAAGACTCATGATGGAAAACTCTATCCATATCCAGAGAAAGAACTATAGAGTCTGAATGCAGATAGAAGCATACTTTCTCTCTTTTTTTGTTTTTTCTTGCTCATGGTTTTCCCTTTTTGTTCTGATTTTTATTTCACAACATGACTAATGTGGAAATATATTTAATATGATTAGTATAGTCTATATCAGACTGCATGCCATCTTGGGTAGGGGGAAAATTTAGAAGTCAAAATCTTATAAAAGTGAATGTTGAAAACCAAAACTAAATAAATTAATTAATTAAAAAATAAACTCTTGTGACTTCTATCACCTACAGGATCAAATACAAATTCCGTTATTTAGCACTTAAAACCCTTCAAAATCTGACCCCATTCCAGTTGTCTTATGATTTGTGTCCTGCTCTCCCTCCCTTCCTCCACTCCACTAAGCTATAATACATATACACTGGCCTATTGTTCTTGTCACAGGACATTCTATTTCCATTAGGTGTCCTCTCTGGCTTGTAACAGTTAGGTGGCACAGTGGAGTGCTAGGACTGGAGTCAGGAAGACCTGAATTCAAATCCGGCCTCAGACACTTACTAGTTTAAAGGAATCTGGGCAAGTGACCCTGGGCAAATGACTTAACCCTGTTTGTCTTACTTCTGCATCCTCGCTTCCCTGCCTTTTTTTAAAGACAGCTCAAATATGGAAGAGAATCAAAAGAAATTGTCTCTCCATTTCAAGTCTGTAGAGCTCTGCAGGAGTCTATTTCTTTACTTCCCTAGTGCTTAGCACAGTGCCTAGCACATAGTAATCAATGCTTGTTGACCTTGAAATTAAGTTTCAGACTTTAATTAAGTATGAAATTAAAAAGGAGAACTAATGGGTAAAGGGGAACATTGGGGAATAATCATCTCACTATCTTAAGTTTGGTTATAGTGAAGGCTGACCACCATGCTTGGAATATATTACTTTTGCATATCTGCTTAGTGAGATACTTCTCTTCTTTTAAGTGAAAGATCATCCAGTAAGCTTCAGAGAATGAAGTGATAAGTATTGGTGGTTGGAGATTCTCAGCTTCTATTAAAAAATCAAAGAAGATCTTGGAATATAATATTCCAAAAGTCTAAAGAGATAGGCTTACAACCAAGAACCCCTTACTTGGCAAAGCTAAGCATAATCCTACAGAGGAAAATAAACCCCTGAACTTTAATGGGATAGAAAGCTCTCAAGAATATCTTATAAAACACTCGAGCTGATGAGTGAGGGGAGCAGAACCAGGAGAACATTATACATGATTATAGACATACGGTGTCTGTGATGACTAACTTCGATAGACTTGGCTCTTTTTAGCATTACAAGGTTCTAAGGCAGCTCCAAAAGACTCATGATGGAAAAAGTTATCCACATTCAGAGAAAGAATTATGGAGTCTGAATACAGATTGAGGCAAACTATTTGCCTTCTTTTTTCCTTCTTTTTTGGTTTTGTTTCTTCTTTGTCATGGTTCATTCCATTGGTTATACTTCTTCTTTACAACTTGACTATTGTGTAAATAAGTTTAATGTGATGGTATATGTAGAACCTATATTGGATTACATGCTCTTTTGGGGGGCAAGGGGGAAGGAGAGGGAGGGGAAGAAAATTAAGAACTCAAAAACTTGTGGAACTGAGTGTTGTAAACTAAAAATTAAAAAAAAGAAATAAAAAACACTAGAGCTGAGTAGTAACTTTGAAATGTAAACACAAGAGTCAAGAGTAACTTAGAAAAGTAAATGTATTTAGTCAATTGGAAGGAACTGTAGGATGCTCTAGTGCTAACATTCTAATAGGGAAAGTCAAGGCAAGTCTATAAGCATTTATTAAGTACCTACTATGTGCCTTTGGAAGGGCAAAAAACAGTGCTGCTCTCAAGGAGTGCACAGTCTAATGGGGAAGACAAAATGCAAACAGTTATGTACAAACATGATATATACAGAATAAATATGGAAGCACTAGCATTAGGTAAGATTTTAGCTGGGATTTGAAGGAAGCCAGGGAAACCAAGAGGTGGAAATGAGCAGAAAGAGAATTCCAGGCATGGGGGATAGCTGGTGAAAATGAATGGAGTTGGGAGATAATGAAGTGTCTTGTGTGAGGAATTGCAAGGAGGTCAGTGTTACTGGATTTCAGAGTATATTGTGGGATTGGGGTGGGTTTAAGAGGTAAGAAGACTGGAAAAGTAGGAGGGAGTCAGGTTATGAAGGACAGAGGATTTTATATTTGATCCTTGAGGTGACAGGGAGTTAATAAATAAACTCATGGGAGTTATTGAGTAAGGGGGTGACATGGTCAGACTGTGCTTTAGGAAAATCACTTGGTGGCTGAATGGAGGATGGACTGAAGTGGAGAGAGACTTGAGACAGAGACACCCACTAGCAGGCTTTTGTAATAATCCAGGTATGAGGCGATGAGGCCCTGCACCAGATAGGTGGGCAGTGTCAGAGAAGAGAAAGAAATGTATATGAGAGATGTTGTGAAATAGAAATTCAACAAAAGACTTAACATGTAGATTAAGCTCAAGTGAGGAGCTGAGGATGACACCAAGGTGATAAGCCTAAGTGATGACTGGGAGGATGATGGTGCCTTCTATAGTAATAGGAAAGTTAGGAAGAGGAGAAGGCTTAGGGGGAAAGTTAAAGAATTCTATTTTTGAACATTTTGAGTTTAAGATGTTTACAATGCATCCAGTTTGAGATATCTAATAGTCAGTTGGAGATGTGACGTGGGAGATTAGGAGAAAAGTTAGGGCTAAATAAATAAATTTGAGAATCATCTGCATAGAGGTAATAATTGAATCCATGGGAGCTGATGAGATCACCAAGTGAAATAGTATGTGAAGAGAAAAGAATAAGGAAGAAAGGAAATAAGCATTTATTAAGCATGGACCAGGAACTTTGCTAAGTGCTGGAGATACAAATATGAGCAAATTGGAGCAGCTAGGTGGCACAGTGAGTAGAGCACTGGCCCTGGAGTCAGGAGGACCTGAGTTCAAATCTGGCCTCAGACATACTTAGTAGCTGTGTGACCTTGGGCAAGTCACTTAACCCCAACTGCCTTGCCTTCCCCCCTCCAAAAGAAAAAAAAAACAAATATGAGCAAACTAAGCAAAAACAAAGATAGTTCCTGACCTCAAGGAGTTTATATTCTTCTTTTTCTAGTAAAATTCTTATCTTAATAGCTTATATCTGTAGAGTGCTTTATACTTCTAAAATCACTTTTGCATCTATTATCTAATCTTCACAAATTACCTTGAAATAATGAGGTCAGTATTAGCTATGTAAATATTTTTAAAAATAATTTTATTGATATTTTCTGTTTCCTATATCTCCATAGTATCTCATGTATCTTTCACCTCCTCTTCCCCCGCAAGAGTCATCCCATATGACAAATAGTGGGATTTTTTCCTTAGAGGAAAAAAAAATCAACACGATTGATACGTTGAGAAATTCCAAAAATATGTGCTATGTGTGACACATGTGGCCCTACCACCTCATTCAAGTCCCGCATGATTGTTTTTTGTGTGGGTCATTGTTCTTTCCATTTACGTTGTCGTAGTTACTGTGTATATCATTTTCTTGGCTCTGCTGACTTCATATAGATCTTTCCATGCTTCTCTATATTCATCATACACCATTTCTTACAGTACAGTAATATGCCATTACATTCATGTACCACAATTTGTTTAGCCATTCTCCAGTTCATAGTCATCTACTTCATTTCCAGTTCTTAGCCACCACAAAAAAGTGCTGCTATAAGTATTTTGGCATATGTGGGGACTTTTTCTTAGTGATGGCTTCATTTGAGTAATAGAGTCTCTGGTTCAAAGAGTGTGGATATTTTAGTCTCTTTACTTGCATAATTACAAGTTGCTTTCCAAAATGGTTGTACCATTTTACAACTCTACCAACAATGTATTAGAGTGCCTATCTTCTCACAACCCCTTCAGCACGGACTGTTGCCATTTTTTGGTCATTTGCCAATTTCCACAGTGTGAGGTGAAATATCAGTGTTTTGATTTGAATTTCTCTTATTATTAGTGATGTGGAACATTTTTTCAAGTGCTTGTGAATACATTGCAGTTCTTCCTTTGAGAACTGTTTGTTCTCACAGCCATACATTGCTTCTAGAAAAAGCATAGCTTTGACTATACAGATCTTTGTTGGCAAGGTGATGCTTCTGCTTTTCAGTATACTGTCCAGATTTGCCATGACTTTCCTTCCAAGGAGCAAGCATCTTTTTATATTTTTTATTTTTAGTTTATAACACTCGGTTCTACATAATTTTGAGTTCCAGATTTTCTTCTCCCCCCTTTCCTCCTCCCTCCCCAAGACGGCATGGAATCCGATATATCTTCTATGTATAACTTCACCTTGAACTTATTTACACACTAGTCAAGTTGTGAAGAAGAATTATGACCAATGGAATGAATCATGAGAAAGAAGAAACAGAACCAAAAAAACCCCAAAAACAAAAAGAGAGAGAAAAAGGGAAAAAAAGGCAAGCGTAAAGTGTGCCTCAATCTGCATACATACTTCATAGTTCTTTCTCTGGATGTAGATAATCTTCTCCATCATGAGTCCTTTGGAGTTGTCTGTGCACCTTGTGTTGCTGAGAAGAGCAAAGTCTATCAGGGTTAGTCACCACAGAATCCATTTATCTGTGGTTGTGTATAGTGTTCTCCTGGTTCTGCTCCGCTCACTCAGCATTATATCATGTAGGTTTTTCCAGGTTGTTATGAAGTCTGTATCATCCCCATTTCTTATAGCACAGTAGTATTCCATTACCTTCATATACCACAACTTGTTCAGCCATTCCCCAATGGATGGGCATCCCCTTGATTTCCATTTCTTAGCTACTACAAAAAGCGCTGCTATAAATATTTTTGTACATATGGGTCCTTTTCCCGCTTGTGTGATCTCTTTGGGATACAAGCCTAGAAGTGATATTGCTGGGTCAAAGGGTATGAACATTTTTATAGCCTTTTGGGCATAGTTCCAAATTGCTCTCCAGAATGGCTGGATCAGTTCACAACTCCACCAGCAATGTAACAATGTTCCAATTTTCCCACATTCTCTCCAGCATTTATAATTTTCCTGTTTTGTCATTTTAGCCAATCTGACAGGAGAGATGTAGTACCTAAGAGTTGTTTTGATTTGCATTTCTCTAATCAGTAGTGATCCAGAGCATTTTTTCATATGCCTATAGATACCTTTAATTTCTTCCTCTGAAAACTGCCTGTTCATATCCTTTGACTATTTCTCAATTGGGGAATGACTTGTATTCCTATATATTTTGCTCAGTTCCCTGTATATTTTAGAGATGAGGCCTTTATCAGAGACACTGGTTGTAAAGATTTTCTCCCAATTTTCTGCTTCCCTCCTAATCTTTGTTGCATTGGCTTTTTTATACAAAAACATTTCAATTTAACATAATCAAAAGTATCCATTTTGCATTTTGTAATGCTCTCTATCTCTTGTTGTATCATAAATTCTTTTCTTTTCCATAACTCTGATAGGTAAACTATTCCTGAACAAGCATCTTTTAATTTCATGGCTGCAGTCACTGTCTGCAGTGATTTTTGAGAGCAAGAATATAAAATCTGACACTTCTTCCATTTCTTTTCCCTCTGTTTGCCAGGAAGTGATGGGACCAATTGCCAATATCTTCATTTTTTTGATGTTAAGCTTCAAGCCAGCTTTTACACTCTCTTTCATCCTCATCAAGAAACTTCTTAATTTCTCTTCACTTTCTGTCATCAGAATGGTATCATCTGCATATCTGAGGTGGTTGATACTACTCCCAGGTACTTTAATTCTGGCTTTTGATTCTTCCAGCCTGGTATTTCACATGATGTATTCTGCATATAGGTTAAATAAATAAGGTGACAATATACAGCCTTGTCAGACTCCTTCTCCCATCTTAAACTAATCATTTGTTCCATTTTCAGTTCTAACTGTTGCTTTCTTGGCCCTCATTGTCTCAAGAGATAAAACAAGATGGTATTCCCATCTCTTTGAGAATTTGCCACATTTTGTTATGATACGCACAGTCAAAGCCTTAGTGTAGTCAATGAAGCAGAAGTAAATGTTTTCCTGGAATTCCCTTGCTTTCTCCATAGCCCAGCGATTGTTGGAAATTTGGTCTCTAGTTCCTCTGTCTCTTAAAAATCAGTCTGCTCTTTTGGTAATTCTTGGCTCACATATTGCTGAAGGCTAGCTTACAGAATCTTAAGCATAACCTTGATGGTGTGTGAAATGAGCACAATTGTTCAGGAATGTGAACATTCCTTGGCATTGCTCTTCTTTAGGATTGGGACATAAACTGATCTTTTCCAATCTAATGGCCACTGTTGTGTTTTCGAGATTTGCTGGCTTATTGAGTACAGGATTTTAACAGCATCATCTTTTAGGATTTTAAATAGCTCTGCTGGAATTCTATCAGCTCCACTTGTCTTATTGTTAGCAATGCTTCCTAAGGCCCACTTTGACTTCATTCTCTAGGATGAATGGCCCTAGATCAGCAACCATACCATCCAGGTTAATGGTGAAATTAAGATCTTTCTTATCTAGTTTTTTGTGTGTGCATTATTGCCACCTTTTCTTCATGTCTTCTGCTTCTGTTAAATCCCTACCATTTTTGTCTTTTTTATGCCCATTTTTGTATGAAACTTTCCCTTGATATCTTTAATTTCCTTGAAGAGATCTCTTGTGTTTCCCATTCTATTTTTTTTACTTCTATTTCTTTGCATTGCTCATTTAAGAAAATCTTTGTATCTCTTCTTGCTATTCTCTAGAATTCTGCATTCAGTTGGGTATCTCTTTCCCTTTCCCCTTCCCCTTTCCTTCTTTCTGCAGCTATCTGTAAAACCTCATCAGATAGCCTCAATTTCCAATTCTTGGCCACAAAAAGAGCTACTATAAATATTTTTGTACATGTGGGTCCTTTTCCCTTTTTATGATCTCTTTGGGATACAGACCTAGCAGTGGTATTTCTGGATCAAAGGGTATGCACAGTTTTATAGCCCTTTGCGCATAGTTCTAATTTGCTCTCCAGAATGATTGGATCAGTTCACAACTCCACCAACAATGCATGAGTTTCCCAATTTTCCCACATCTTCTCCAACATTCTCCAACATATCATTTTCCTGTTTTGTCATGAGGTGTATGAAGTGGTACCTCAGAGTTGTTTTAATTTGCATTTCTCTAATCAAGAGTGATTTAGAACATTTTTTTATATGACTATAGATAGCTTTGATTTCTTCCTCTGAAAACTGCCAGTTTACATCTTTTGACCATTTATCAATTGGGGAGTGACTTGGATTCTTATAAATTTGACTCAGTTCTCTATATATTTGAGAAATGATGCCTTTATCGGAGACACTGGCTGTAAAAATTGTTTTCCAGCTTTCTGTTTCCCTTCTAATCTTGGTTGCATTGGTTTTGTATGTGTAAAATTTTATCTAATCAAAACAATCTATTTTGCATTTCATAATGTTCTCTATCTCTTGTTTGGTCATAAATTCTTCCCTTCTCCATAGATCTCACAGGTAGACTATTCCTTACTCTCCTAATTGTGTACCTGTTTTGAGTGTAAGATGTTGGCATATGCCTAGTTTCTGCTATATTATTTTCCAGTTTTTCCAGCAGTTTTTGTCAAATAGTGAGTTCTTATCCCAGAAGCTGGAGTCTTTGGGTTTACTATGGTCATTCACTATTGTGTCTTGTGTACCTAATTTATTCCACTTTCCTACCACTCTATTTCTTATCCAGTACCAAATAGTTTTAATGATTGCCACTTTATGATACAGTTTTAGATCTGGTATGGCTAGGCCATCTTCCCTTGCATTTTTTTCCATTAATTACTTTGCTATTCCTGACCTTTTGTTTTTCCAGATGGATTTTGTTATTATTTTTTCTAGCTCTATAAAATATTTTTTGGTAGTTTGATTGCTTTGGCACTGAATAAGTAAATTAATTTACATAGAATTGCCATGTTTATTATATTAGCTCAGCCTATCCATGAGTAATTGACATTTTTTTCCAATTGTTTAGATCTGACTTTATTTGTGTGAAAAGTGTTTTGTAATTGTGTGCATATAGTTCCTGGGTTTGTCTTGGCAGGCAGACTCCCAAATATTTTGTATTGTCTACAGTTATTTTAAATGGAATTTCCCTTTCTATCTCTTGCTGCTGGGCTTTTTTGTAATATATAGAAATGCTGATTGTTATGTGGGTTTATTTTATATTCTGTGACTTTGCCAAAGTTGTTAATTATTTCAAGTGTTTTTTAGTTGATTCTCTACAATTCTCTAAGTATATCATTATATCATCTGCAAAGACTGATAGTTTTGTTTCCTCTTTGCCTATTCTAATTCCTTTAATTTCTTTTCTTTTATTGCTAAAGCTAACATTTCTAGTACAATATTGAATAATAGTGGTGATAATGGGGCATCTTGATCTTATTGGGAATTTTTCTAGCTTATCCCCATTACAGATAATACTTGCTAATGGTTTTAGATACACAATGCATATCATTTTAAGGAAAATTCCATTTATTCCTATGCTCTCTGGTGTTTTTACTAGGAATTGGTGCTGTATTTTGGCAAAAGCTTTTTCTGTATCTATTGAGATAATCATATGATTTCTGTTGGGGTTTTTTTAATGATATGGTCAATTATGCTGATAGTTTTCATAATATTGAAGCAGCCCTGTATTTCTAGTATAAATGTAGTATAAAATGTATTATCCTGGTGATAAGTTGGTGTAATCTCTTTGCTAATATTTTATTTAAAAATTTTTGCATCAATATTCATTAGGGAAATTGGTCCATAATTTTTTCTGTGTTTTGGCTCTTCCTAGTTTTGGTATCAGCACCATATTTGTATCCTAAAAAATAGTTTGTTAGGACCAGGGTGGGAGTCATAAGATAGAGGGAAGGAAAAAAGAGGATAAAAGATCATGATAAATGAATTTTAGAGTTGAACATGGAAATGGAACCCTGAGTTATAGAAAGATCAAAGGTGTTTAGCTTTGGGGAGGGGTTAGAAATAGGTTGAGAAATGAGTATATAGAAGAATTGGGGAGGTTAGAGTGTTTATTTGAGGAAATGTCAATATATTTGTCAAAGTCCCCTACTATGTGGGCAGGAGCTGGGGAGGAGCCAAGTACTGAACTCATTGGGGAAGGAAGCAGAAAGTCATGGAGGCCATTGGATGATGGTTTCTAAATCTAGGTTAGGTGATACATTTGGATTAAATAAACCTCAAAGGTGGAGAGGTTACTGAGTGATAGTAGTAGAGAGAAAGCCTGGAATTTGCAGTGAGGAGCAAGGAGTATTCTGAATTTCTGACTATGACCAATTATTTGAGGCATATTAGAGACAGTTCAGGTAGTACTAGAAAGGGTAGCCCGGGAATCTGTATCATTAGGAGAGAGCCATGTCTCAGTAAAGTCAGAATATGGCGGAAAGGAAAAGATGGAAGCAACATTGTTAATTATTGAGGAGGCTTTCCAGAGAACATAGTGAAGGGGATGGGTATTTATGAAGTAAGACATGGTAAGAGTAGTGGTGGTGGTAGTAAAATAAGGAGAATAGAAGTAAGGGCAGTTGGGGACAGGGAACAGGACTGGTATATTTGCCTGACTTATTCCTCAGTGGTTAGCAGACTCCTAATTCCCTCATGTTCTTCCAGTCTCAGTATCTGTATTCTAAGGGAGTCAGGTTAGTAGAGTGTTTATGAGATCCAACCTAATGGGATCCCAATTTTCCAGTGGGGCAGACTGCAGGGCTGGCAATGTCCAGGGAATGCATGCTAATTGCTCATAGAATAAAGGCTAAACAACTTGATATCTGAATACTTCAAGACTAAAAAACACCATGTTAGAGATTCTGGTCTGCTACAAGCCCATGAACTTTTTGGTATCTGTGGGAGTGTATTTAAACCTTGTTTCTAGTAAAATGAAAAATTTTTAGAAACAACATGTGGGGCAATAGAGTAAGGGTAATAACAGAATAATTTGTCTTGTTCACACCAATGCCTCTCCATCCACCTGGAACTTCTTGGCATCTAGAATCTACTGAGAATGGATTAAGGTACTAATGGAAAGAAGGAGGTGCTTTTGTTTCCCTCCTGGAGTGGGAGGAATGGGATAGTGACATGTTGCTCAATATTGGAACATTAACCTGGGCTGTATTTTAAGAGCTCTCTTCCTTGTTGAAGATAACAATAAACATTATCTAAAATCCTTCTGGGGAAGAGAGGCATGTCAGAGGTGATAGAGGACTGTCAGTTTAGATTTTTCTCTCATTTTAAGCTAGAAATGGCTTGGATATAGATTAACATTAAACTATATTATATTGCTTTTGGCAGACCTGACTATTTCTATGCAGAATAAAGTATTGATGTTAATCTTTTTTCTTTGACATTCCTTTTATGAATTCTCTAACTCAGCATTCCTAAGGCCAGGAGAATTCTGAGAACCCATTTCCATATCCTACTATTCTATTGGTTATAATGATTTGAGCCTGAGCAAGGGAGGTGATTATGAAGGACTCCCAAGATGATAAACAGCAGGGAGAACTGAGGGAGTTCATAATGATTTAGACTCTAAGGATAGGTCATAGAAGAGATTCAGAGATCCCATTTAGGGAGGACCATTTCTAGGTACACCAAATGTCTAGAAGGATTGGTCTTCAAAACTCTGACCCTAGCTTTCCCTTACTCCTTATAACAATGAAGCTTGTATTGGTTCTCCCTATTCATACCAACACTAGAGCAGTAGTGATACCGCTAGAGGAATTTTGTGGCTATGCGGACCACACATGTTATACTACCCCTAGCATGTTTCTTTATACTCAGGAGCAGACTGTCCAGGCAATCTGGATGCTTGCAATTCTTTCCCAGTTGCTTTTGGAATCTCCAACTCTCCTTCAGAGAAGTGAGTATGCAGAGACATAGGTAGGCAGCAAAAATTGGTCTGCATTCCAACCATTCTCCTCTTCTCTCCTACTATAACCTTTAACTGGCCCATCATCACCCCACTCCCCCAACATGTCAGGTCCTCATTATGTGTTGTCCTTTCCCAGTAGAAGGAAGCTCCTTGAGGTCAGGGACTATTTTGTACAAGTTAGATGACATTACTACTTTTAATAGGTAAAACTCCAGACCTCTTTTCTTCAGTGATATAAGGCTCTAGCCTTAGTCCTGACCTTACTTGCACAGAATGATAGCCATTATATTCTAACACCCAAGTCCCTAGTAGTTATGAAAGATCCATGGTACAGACTGAGGTCTCTCCATGTTGTGCAAACAAGGAAGAGGTTTTGGCTGGAATTCCCATGTAGTCATCACTACAAGGAAACACAACCTGGAGACTAGTCTTGGAAATGAAACATCTAGAAGCATTGGTGATATCTGATAACTTTGGCTATTGATTTGGACTCTACCAAACTACATCAACTAGATTAAAAGCAAGAACGGAATGCTGAGAAGGTTCAAAACAAGGGGCAAAGGGATTTTGGGAGGCAAAATGGCAGAGTTCAGGCAGCAACCCAGCTGAACTCTCCTAACATTCCCCTCCAACTTTAAAATAATGCTTCAAATCAAATTTTGGAGTGACAGATCCAACAAAAGGCCAGAATGAGACATTTTCAGCTGAAGATAACTTAGTAAGTTGGCAGGAGAGGTCTGTGACACTGGTGTGGGGGGGTCAGCTGTGAGTTCAACAGCAGCATCAGTGCTGGATCTTGGAGGTAGCCATGACAATGGCAGCAGCAGCAGCAGCAGCAGCAGATTTGGGAGCTCACAGCTCAGAGATGGTAAGGGGGTTGGACATCTGGTCAGAAAGGGATTACAAGGGACCCTTTTCTGGCACTGGGTGTAAGACCTGGCACTATTTGGCAGCTCTATTTCCCATATACAGTTCTAGGCTGCAGTTCTAGGGTGGAAAGGAGTGCTTGTGGTTAGTCTCAAGGGAGCAGGAGTCCTGGTCAGAGGTCCAAGGCAGAGAGATGTGCTAGTGCCTATGACTTCAAGAGAGCAAAGGCTCTAGTCACATTCTAGAACCAAGAGGAGAGCTAGCACTTGTGGGGGATCAGGGGCCCTTCCTGGATAAAGATCAGAATGTAGACCAGGAGAGCAATGACCATAGGGAGCACTGAACCCCTTGGAAGCACTGAAAACTTGCAGACTCCCAGAACTAGCTCTGAAAGCAGCATCATGAGGAAGCCTGAAGCTTGGGACAGTGCCCAACTTTGTCATAAAGTTCAAAGAAATAAGCTGGGAAAATGAGCAAACAATGACAACAACAAAAAGGACTTGATAATGAAAAGCTACTACAAGTGAAGCAGAAGACCAAGACACAAACTCAGAAGATAACCATTTGAAAACAGCCAAAAGCAAAGCCTCAAAGAAAACTTCTAATTGGACCCAGGTCCAACAAGAATTTCCAGAAGTATTAAAGAAAGACATAAGATTAGTAGAGAAAACATTGGGAGAAGACATGAGAGTGATTCAAGAAAATTATGGAAAGAGAATTAACTGCTTGATAAAAAAGAAAATAATTCCTTAAAAAGCAGAATAGGCCAAATGGAAAAAGAGTTACAAAATCTCATTGAGGAAAAAATTCCTTAAAAATTAGAATTGGGAAAGTGGAAGGTAATGATTCCATGAATACATCAAGAAATAAAATGAAGTCCAAATAATGAAAAATAGAAGAAAATGTGAAACATCTCATTGGAAAAACTACTTAAGTGGAATCAAGGAGAGATAATTTAAGAATTATTGGATTACCTGAAAGCCATGATTAAAAAATGGCCTAGACATTATATTTCAAGAAGTTATAAGGAAAAACTTTCCCAATATTTTAGATCCAGAGGGTAAAATTGAAAGAGTCTACTGATCACCTCCTGAAGAGATCCCAAAATGAAAACTCCCAGGAATATTATAGCCAAATTCCAGAGCTCCCAGGTGAAGGAGAAAATATTGCAAGCAACCAGAAAGAAACAATTCAAATATCATGGATCTACCATTAAGATCACACAAGATTTAATAGCTTTTGCATAATAGGACTGGAAGGCTTGGAATATGATATTCTTGAAGGCAAAGGAGCTAGGATTACAACCAAGAATAACCTACCAGAAAAACTGAGTGTAATCCTTCAGAGGAAAATGGAAACTTGATGAAAAAGACTTTCAAACATTCCCCTGATGAAAAGACCAGAGCTGAATAGAAAAATTTGACAAGCACAAAGCTCAAGAGTAATCATAAAGGATTCAATAAAGTTAAGCTCTTTACATTCCTATATGGGAAGATGACACATGTAACTCCTAAGAACTTTACCATTATTAGGGCAGTTAGGAGTCTACATAGACAGAGAGCATGATTGTGAATCGATTATGTTAGGATAATTCCCCTGCCCCCCATTCCCAAATGAAGAGGTGAGAAAGAGAAATGTACTGGGAGAAGGGGGAAGGGAGAGGTAGGATATGTGAGAATTTTCTCACATAAAACTAGGGTACAAGAAAGAGCTTTTACAATGGAGTGGAAAATGGGAAGGTGGCAGGCAATCCTTGAATCTCACTCTCATCGGAATTGGTCCAAACAGGGAAGAATATATATACACACACATTCAATTGGGTATAGAAATCTATCTTACCCAATAAGGAAATAGGCAGGGAAGGGAATAAGAGATATGGGAGGAGGGGAATGATAAAAGGGAGGGTGGAGGGGTGGCTAAAAGGGAGGCAGTGGTCAGAAGCAAAACCAGCTTTTGAGGAGGGACAGGATAGAAAGAGAGTGAGAGAAGAATAAACAGAAGAAAACTGTATGAAGGGAAATACACAGTTAGTAATCATAACTGTGAATGTAAATGGAGTGAGCTCACCCATAAAACAGAAGTGGATAGCAGAAACCAGAATCCAACAATACAAGAGACACGCTTAAAACAGAAACGCACACACATAAGTTAAGATAAAGGGCTAGAGCAGACTCTATTATGCTTTAGCTGAAGTTAAAAAGTCAAGGGTAGCAATCATGATTTTAGACAAAGCAAAAGCAAAAGTAAACTTAATTAAAAGAGATAATCAGAGAAACTACATTTTGTTTAAAAAGTACCATAGACAATGAAGTAATGTAAAAAAAAATTTACAGAAAATTTCTCTGATAAAAGCTTCATTTCTCAAATTATAGAGGGAACTGAGCCAAATATACAGAATTGAGAACCATTCTCCAATTAACAATTGGTCAAATGTAGTTTTCAGAAAAAGAAATCAAAGCTATCTATAGTCATATAGAATGTTCTAAATCACTGTTGATTAGAGAAATGAGCCACCTCACACCTATCAGAAATGACAAATGCTGAAAGGGATAGGGGAAAATAGGCACACTGATGGATTATTGGTGGAGTTGTGGACTGGTCTGACCATTCTGGAGATTAATTTGAAAATATGTCCAAAGGGCTATACAACTGTGCACACTCTTTGACTCAGCAATACTAGGTGTATACACCAAAGAGATCTAAGAAAAAGGAAAAGAGCCTATATGTATGAAAATATTTATAACAGTTCTTTTAGCGATGGCAAAAAATTGGAAATTGAGGGTATGCTCATTTATCGGAGAATGGCTTAACGATGGTTGTGGCATATGATTATGATGGAATACTATTATTCTGTAAGAAATGATGAAGGGGAGTGGTTTCAAAAAACATGGCAAGACCTTTATGACCCGATGCAAAGTGAAGTGAGAAGAACCAAGAGATCACTGTGTATAGTAACAGCAATGTTGTAATGATGATCAACTGTGAAAGACTTGGCTACTCTGATCAATAAAAGACAATTCTGAAGGACTCATGATGAAAAAATGCTATCCCCCTCCAGAGAGAGAAGTGATGAACTCTGACTGCAAATTGAAGTATAATTTTCTCACTTTATTTTTGTTGTCATATGGCTAATAGGGAAACATGTTTTGCATGATTTCACATGTATAATTGATATCATCTTACTTGCCTTCTAGTGGGTGGGAGAGGGATGGGAGATGAGGAGAGAATTTGAAACTTAAAATAAAGAAAGAATATTAAAAGTAAATAATAAAAATGTTTTAAGAAAAGTCATGCTAATACCACTTCTAGACCTACATCCCAAAGAGATCACACGAGGGGGAAAGAGACCTGTGTGTACAAAAATATATATAGCAGCTCTTTTTGTGGTGGCAAAGAATTGGAAATCAAGGGGATGCCCATCAATTGGGAAATGGCTGAACAAGTTTTATATGAAGGTAATGGAATACTATTGTGCTATAAGAA
Organism: Trichosurus vulpecula; assembly: GCF_011100635.1. Taxonomy (NCBI): domain Eukaryota; kingdom Metazoa; phylum Chordata; class Mammalia; order Diprotodontia; family Phalangeridae; genus Trichosurus; species Trichosurus vulpecula. The sequence continues at coordinate 2,425,046 of NW_023494378.1, forward strand.
ATGAAGAACAGGCGGACGTCATTGTAACCTGGAATGACCTATATGAACTGATGCTGAGTGAGGTGAGCAGAACCAGGAGATCATTATATACGATTACAGACACATGGTATCTGTAAGGACTAACTTTGATAACTTGACTCCTCTCATCAATACAAGGTTCAAAGATAGCTCCAAAAGATTCATGATGGCCAAAGCTATGCACATCCAGAAAAAAGAATTATGGAATCTCAATGCAGATTGAGGCAAACTTTTTTGCTCTCTTTTTTCCCCCTCTTTTTTGGTTTTATTTCTCCTTTCTCATGATTCATTCCATTCTTTACAACTGGACTATTATGTAAATAATTTCAGTGTGAAGGAAAATATAGAACCTACATTGGATTACATGCCATCTTGGGGGAGAGGGGAAGGAGAGGGAGGGAGAGAAAATTTGGAACCCCAAAACTTGTGGAACTGAGTGTTGTAAACTAAAAATAAAAAATAAATTTATTTAAAAAAGAGAAAAGTCATGCTAATTGTCAGTCAGCTGATAAACATTTATTAAGCCTCTACTCTGTGCTGGGCACTTTGTTAAGCCCCAGGGATATAAAGAAAGACAGATGACAGTCCCTAACCTCAAGGAGCTCACAATATAATGGTGGAGACAGCAAGCAAAAAATATACATACAAAGCAAGCTATATAGGGGATAAATAGGAAATAATTAACAGGAGGAAGGTTCTAGAGTTTTAAAAAGTTCAAAAAGGCTTCCTGTAGAAGGGGAGGTGGAGGATCTCCTTCCTGGAACATCCAAGATTAGGCTTGTATCACTTGTGTGAGCTCTCCAAAAATAGTCTGTGTGGCATTTGAACAATGTGGCTTAGCCCATGAGAGTTGCACTCTCTGCAGTAGAGTTTGAATGCTTGGCTGTTCAACTTGAGAAAAGATCTCAGTGTCTGGTACCTTATCTTGTCAGGTGATCTTCAAAATCTTCCCAAGACAATTCAAATGAAAGCAATTCAATTTCCTGGCATGGCGCTGGTAGACTGTCCAGGTTTCACAGGCATGCAACAACGAGGTCAGCACAACGGCTCTGTAAACCTTCAGTTTGGCAGTCAGTCTAATACCTATAATCTCCCATACTTTCCTTTGGGGCCTCTCAAACACTGAGCTAGCTCTGGCAATGTATGTGTCATATCCCTGGAAAGTATACTGCCAAGGTAAGCAAACACATCCGCAGTATCCAAAACTTCTCCATTTGCTGTAACTGATGGTTCCACGTATGGATGGTGTGGTGCTGGCTGGTGGAGAATGTGTTTTTTCTTGCTGTTAATTGTTAGGCCAAATTAGTACAAGTAGCACAGAGTCAATCCATACTTTGTTGCATTTCGGCTTCAAATCATTGCACTCAGCTACATTGTGTGTATGGTCATCTGTGAACAAAAAATCACTCATGCAAAAAATCTTTCTCCACTTTAGTCTGGGCTTAGTCTTGGCTTTTCAAGTTAAATAATTTACCGTCAGAGCGATAGCTGACCTTGTGTATTGGTAATTAAGGTGGGACTTTTTTTTCTGTTTTAGAATGCTAAATTAATTAAGTGTCTTTGATTGAATCTTACTAGGTGCAAACACCCTGTCGCTAACTAAATGTGAAGTCCCAGACTCCTGCCCTTTTGCTGATTAGGTGTGAATCCTTTGAGCCCTGAACAGAGGCTGGGATTCTGTCTGGGGCTCTCAGCCACTGGAATTGTGGCGTGGGACTCTGGGCAGCAGCTCTAAGAGCCTCTCGGCTTCTGAACCCAGATGTTGATGCTTTCCTGGTAATTATGAATTGTGATTTGGTCTGTTTATATTGTGTATGTTTGTAATTTGTTTGTACTTGCTCTGAAATTCAGGTTGCTGGCTTTTCCTCCTGAGCTGAGTTATACATGTATGCTGGATTAAAGTAGGATTGTTAACCCCTTAATGTTGCTTTCTTTAGTAAAGCAGATAAAAGAAGCTGTGTTAGCGGCCTTCTCTGTGCTGGTTGTTGTTGGTTTTACACAACCACAGTAGCTGCTAGCTGAATATTTGCTATACCTTGATGCCACGTTTGTCCTCACTGAAGGTGTCTGACAACATTGCTGAAAACATCATGCTAAAAAAAAGGCAAGAGAGCAAGCACATATCCTTGCTGCACTCCACTGGTGGCTGGGAAAGTATGAGAGCATTGTCCATTATTCAGAACCTGGGCTAGCATGCTGTCATGAAACTGATATATAATTCTGATGAACTCCTCTGGGCACCCAAATTTTGCCATTATTTTCCACTGACAGTATCGAAGGCCTCGGTCAGATCTATCACCATTGTATACAGACCCCTGTTCTGCTCCTGGCATTTTTTCTGGAGTTGTCGGGCAGCAAATACTATATCAATCATTCCTTGGCCCTTTTTGAAGCTACACTGGCTTTCAGGTAGATGACTATTTTTCAGGTGATTAGTGATAAAAACATGATCGTGGAGAGATGGGTTGAATACTACCATATTGTTCTCAACAGACCATCATCAATCAATGCTGAAGCCATTCATCATATATCTCAGGTTGAAGTCTGTAGGGAGTTAGTGCCAACCCCGGGGCTGCTCGGACCCTAGCACTTGGCCTGTTTCCTGGGTAAAACCGGACAGGCTTAGTAGGAGTTGGAACAGTAGGCGCCCGGAGGAAAGACTTCCGTCCCTAGCAGCCCCCCTAACAGCACCCCACTTGCTCTGATAGCCATCCTTTCTCATGCAGGCAGAGTCCATCCACCAAGGACTCACAAGCCCAGTAGGAGGAACACAGCTGGCCACTACCTAATGCTCTTGAACCAGTGCCTAACACAAACATGCTTTAATTAATGGGAACTTCTTTGATACTTTACAAGGGCATCCTGCCCCGTGCCTCACATAGCTCATACAGTTCTGATAATCAGTTTGTATCCTGCCCGAGCCTTCCCAGGCCTCTTTAGATACTGTAGAACAGCACTCCCCTCCTGTTCCCAGCCTTCCCTGTCACTGTAGAATAGCACTCCCCTCCTGTTCCCATACTCCTATGGAAACCACCTTACCACAGCCCTAGTTTTCCCATACGCTTGTAGGCAACATAGTTTATAATACTCCAGATTCTTCCCACTGGATATCGCTACTAATCTAAGTGCAACAATACATTACTAAAGCACATCCCTTTTTTCCCATGCTTTCATCCCCTTGAACACCTGCTTCTGCTTATGTAGTGCAAAACCCTATAAAACTGGATAATGTCTGCCAATAAAGCGGAGTTATAACCATCATTGCTCCCGCCTCATCGTTGCGTACTGAGATAGGGCAACTTGCTGGTCAAGACTCTAGCAGAAGTCAATCTCTCTCTAGCTGAACGTCCAACTGAAGAAGAGTTTTTGAATGCCATTTGATTCCTCTCACGTGGCAAAGCACCTAATGCTGATTCTATTCCAGCTGAGATTTACAAGGCAGGGGGTTCACTGCTCATATAAAAGCTGACTGAAATTTTCTGGGCTATATGGAAAAAGGAGGTTTTCCCCCAGGAAGCATAAGTATGCTTCCACTGTCTATCTCTGTAAAGGAAATAGATTGTTCTGTGATGATCACGGGGGAGGTGGAGGTCACTCTCTTAGACATTGCTAGCAAGATTCTTGTCAGAGTCCTCTTTAACACTAAGGATCCTTCACCATGGTAGCTGCTAAATCTTGTGTGATCCTGACGGGCTCCATTATATTTGAATGATTTCTTTCTGGCTGCTTGGAGTACTGACCTTGTAACTGCCCCCTGGCTCTGCTAACCCAGATGTTGGTTTGTATTTGGTCTGTTTATAATGTATGTTTGTAATTTCTATTTGTATTTGTTCTGAAGTTCAGGGTGCTGGCTTTTCCTCCTGAACTAAGTGAGTTATATTTGTATGTGTGATTAAAGTGAGATTGTTAACCCCTTAAAGTTACTTTCCTTAGTAGAGCAGATCAAAAGAATCTGTGCTGGCAGCTCTTGTTGCTGGTCTTGTTGGGTCTTACACCTCAACAGCAGCTGCTAGCCAAATTGTTGTTACAAAGGGAATGTTGGAAGAGCTTGGCTATAGCACTTCCTCTACTCTGCCATCATGGCTCCACCTCCCCTACTCTCTCTCTCTCTCTCTCTCTCTCTCTCTCTCTTTATACACACACACACACACACACACACACACACACACACACACACACACATATATATATATATATATAATATTTCAGTATAGTTGGGTTTTTTGTAAGTCCTTGTATTTTGTTTTGCCATTAAAAACATTATTCTGAGAAGTCCATAGGTTTTACCAGTATGTCCAAAGTGTGTATTACATAAGAAAGCTCATTGTAGATGATCCTATGAATAATAGCCTGAGGACAATATACCAAAACTTATGGGTTGCAACTAATGCAATTAGGGAAAAACTATTGCTCTAAATGCTTTCATCAACAAAAAAGAGAAGAAAGAACAAATTGGGAATGCAACTTAAAAAATTTGAACAACAACAAATCAAAAATCCTTAACTAAGCAACAAAGTAAAAATTCTGAAGAATCAAAGGAGAACTTGCCATAATTGAGAGCAGAAAGACCATTGAATTGATAAATAAACTAGGAGCTGGTTTTTTGGAGAAGAAAAACTAACAAAACAGATAAAGACAGAGCTAGTATGATTTTGAAAAAAGAGAAGAAAACCAAGTTGTTCACATCAAAAATGAAAAAGAGTTCATGACTAAAGAAAAATAAAATTATCAGAAACTATTTTGACCAATTATGTGCTAACAAAATTGATAACTTAGAGGAAATGGATAAATGCTCACAAAAATATAAAATACCAAGATTAACAAAAGGTAAAATGAATTGTTTAACCCAGTATCAGAAAAAGAAATTTAGCAAGCCATAAATGAACTCCTAAAGAAAAATAATAGTTCAGAACCAGATGAATTTGGAGGCAAATTCTATCAAACAGTTGAAGAACAATGAATTCTAAAATTACACAAACTTTAATAATAAAGGAAGTACATCCTTCCAATTGCTTTCTATGATGCAATATGGTCTTGACATTTACACCAAGGAAAAAGAAAGCAGAGAAAGAAAGCTATAGACCAATATCCCTAATAACTATTGATGTAAAAGCTTAAAATTAAAATATTAGTGAGCTGACAACAACATATTAGAAAGATTATATACTATGACAAAGTTGGTTCAACATAAGGAAGATTATAATTAAATGTAATAGCTAATGTTAATATGAATACAGTGTTCAGTCATTTTCAGTTGTGTCCAATGCTTCATGATCCAATTTGGTGTTTTCTTGTCAAAGATACTGGAGTGATTTGCCATTTTCTTCTCCAGCTCATTTTATGGACAAGAAAACTAAGACAAACAGGGTTAAGTGACTTGCCCAGGGTCACACAGCTAGTAAGTGTCTGAGGCCAGATTTGAACTCAGGAAGATGAGTCTTCCTGACTCCAGGCCCAGCACCCTATCTGCTGCAGCACCACCTAGCTGTAGATCCCCTTATCCTTGGTTTCCTTTTATTTTTTTTTTTAATGCAATTTATTTATTTAACATATTTGGTTTTCAGCATTGATTTTCACAACAGTTTGAATTACAAATTTTCTCCCCATTTCTGCCCTCCCCCCCCCACTCCAAGATGGCGTATATTCTGGTTGCCCTGTTCCCCAGTCAGCCCTCCCCTCTATCACCCCCCTCCCCTCTCATCCCCTTTTCCCTTCCTTTCTTGTAGGGCAAGATAAATTTCTGCACCCCATTGCCTGTGTATCTTATTTTTTAGTTGCATACAAAAAGCTTTTTTTGTTTTTGAACATCTGATTTTAAAACTTTGAGTTCCAAATTCCCTTCCCTCTTCCCTTCCCACCCACCCTCCCTAAGAAGTTGAGCAATTCAACCTAGGCCACACATGTGTTATTATGTATAACCCTTCCACAATATTCATGTTGTGAAAGGCTAACTACATTTTGCTCCTTCCCAACCCATCCCGCTTTATTGAATTTTCTTCCTTGACCCTGTCCCCTTTCCAAAGTGTTTGTTTTGATTACCTCCACCCCCATCTGCCCTCCACTCCATCATCCCCCTGCCTTTTATTTTTTTTTTTATCTTCCTCCCTCTTCTTTCCTGTGGGGTAAGATACCCAACTGAGTATGTATGGTATTCCCCCTCAGGCCAAATCTGATGAGAGCAAGGTTCACTCATTCCCCCCTCACCTGCCCACTCCCCTCCTCTCCTAGAACTGCTTCCTCTTGCCACCTTTATGGGAGATAATCCACCCCATTCTATCTCTCCCTATCTCCCTCTCTCAGTAAGTTACTCTCTCATCCCTTAATTTCATTTTATTTCTTTTAGCTATCTTCCCTTCATCCTCAACTCACCCTGTGTCTGCTCTCTTTCTTTTACATATATATATATATACACATACATACACATACATACATATACACATAGATACATGCATACATACACATTCACTTATATATATACATAAACATATATATATGCATATATATATATATGCATATTCCCTTCAACTACCCTAATACTGAGGTCTCATGAATCATACTCATCATCTTTCCATGTAGGAATGTAAACAAAACAGTTCAACTTTAGTAAGTCCCTTGCAATTTCCGTTTCTTGATTACCTTTTCATGCTTCTCTTGATTCTTGTGTTTGAAAGTCAAATTTTCTATTCAGTTCTGGTCTTTTCACTGAGAAAGCTTGAAAGTTCTCCATTTTATTGAAAGTCCATATTTTGCCTTGGAACATGATACTCAGTTTTGCTGGGTAGGTGATTCTAGGTTTTAATCCTAGCTCCATTGACCTCCGGAATATCGCATTCCAAGCCCTTCGATCTCTTAATGTAGAAGCTGCCAGATCTTGGGTTATTCTGATTGGGTTTCCACAATATTCAAATTGTTTCTTTCTGGCTGCTTGCAGTATTTTCTCCTTGATCTGGGAGCTCTGGAATTTGGCAACAATATTCCTAGGAGATTTCTTTTTGGGATCTATTTGCGGAGGCGATCGATGGATTCTTTCAATTTCTATTTTGCCCTGTGGCTCTAGAATATCAGGGCAGTTCTCCTTGATAATTTCCTGAAAGATGGTATCTAGGCTCTTTTTTTGATCATGGCTTTTAGGTAGTCCAATAATTTTTAAATTATCTCTCCTGGATCTATTTTCCAGGTCAGTGGTTTTTCCAAGGAGATATTTCACATTATCTTCCATTTTTTCATTCCTCTGGTTCTGTTTTATAATATCCTGATTTCTCATAAAGTCACTAGCTTCCACTTGCTCCAATCTAATTTTTAAAGTAGTATTTTCTTCAGTGGTCTTTTGGACCTCCTTTTCCATTTGGCTAATTCTGCCTTTCAAGGAATTCTTCTCCTCATTGGCTTTTTGGAGCTCTTTTGCCATTTGAGTTAGTCTATTTTGTAAGGTGTTGTTTTCTTCAGTGTATTTTTCAGTATTTTTTTGGGTCTCCTTTAGCAAGTCATTGACTTGTTTTTCATGGTTTTCTCGCATCCTTCTTATTTCTCTTCCCAATTTTTCCTCTACTTCTCTAACTTGCTTTCCAAATCCTTTTTGAGTTCTTCTATGGTCTGGGGCCAGTTCATGTTTTTCTTGGAGGCTTTGGTTGTAGGCTCTATGACTTTGCTGTCTTCTTTAGGCTGTATGTTTTGGTCTTCTTTGTCACCAAAGAAAGAATCCAAAGTCTGAGACTGAATCTGGGCGCGTTTTCGTGTCCTGGCCATATTCCCAACCAACTAACTTGACCCTTGAGTTTTTCAGTGGGGTATGACTGCTTGTAGATTACAGAGTTCTATGTTCTACGTTTGGGGGGGAGGTGCCAGCTCTGTCAGAGCCGCACTCCTCCTTCCCCAAGGACCCCCAGTCCAGACTGGGCTCAGATCTTCGGCAGGCTGTGCACCCCTGCTGTGATCCGCCCCTTAATTCCCCCCACCAGGTGGGCCTGGAGCCGGAAGTAACAACAGCTGTAGCTGCCCCACCTCCGCTGCCCCCGGGGCTGGAAGCCGAACCGCGAACTCCTTCCACTCCCGCAGCTTTTCCCACTAACCTTCTCCGCAGTCTTTGGTGTTTGTGGGTCGAGGGGTCTGGTAACTGCTCACGTATTCAGGGCGCTAGGGCCCCCTCCGCCCGGCTTCTGGTCTGGATCGTCCACGCCGCTCAAGCTGGGCTCTGCTCCACTCCGTTCCCAGCTCCCAGCTCCCAGCTCCCAGCTCCGTGTGGAATAGAGCTCACCCAGAGACCATCCGGGCTGTCCTGGGCTGGAGCCCTGCTTCCCTCTGCTGTTCTGTGGGTTCTGCCGTTCTAGAATTGGTTCAGAGCCATTTTTATAGGTTTTTGGAGGGACTCGGGTACGGAGCTCACTCTAGTCCGTGCTTACCAGCCGCCATCTTCGGGAGTCCCTTCTTCTGCAAGGAGGATCTGGGGGTAAGCCTTCCAGTCTTGGCTGGAGAAGAACTTGAGATTAGCAGTCGTTCCCGGCCCATGCACCATATATGAAGAGGTAAAAGGTTGAGAGGTGCTCGACACCCCAAAATATTGACGCACCAGGTCCTGCCGAAAGAATTCGACTCAAGCCTTCTCAGCCAAGGGAACTGGCTACTGAATTAGATTGAATCTGAGCCCCCTCATGGAGGCAAGATGGAGATTACATACACAAAGATGGTAGGAGGGATGGAGCTTGGTTTCCTTTTAAACCATGAATTCCAGGTGAATGAGGGAGTCAGGAAGGGGGTCATGAGCCTGTGGAGGAATGGGGCCAGCACATGGTTCAAGGACAGGTAGGGGCTAGGGTGGATAGATGGTAGACACCCTGAGGCTGACACATGGGCAAGTGGGAGGTCTCAAGCAAAGCCCCTGATCCTGAAGCATTCTCCACCCTCCCTCCTCCCCCTACCTCCCCCAGCCATTCTTCTGCTTTAAACTTAGAGGGGTCTTTTTTGGTGGTGGGGCAGCGGGAAGCTGTGGAATGCAAAGCCTAGGGGGCAAGAGTGGGGGAAGAGAGAGAGAGAGAGCACAGTACTGTACAATAAAATTAACATAGTTGTTTTTTTTTTGGAATGTGGGTTTCTTTCAGAATTTTTTACCTAAAGTTGAATTCACATAATGCAGATTTACATAAATCAAGAACTGTGTGTATAGGGTTGCATACTATGCATGGTTTCAGGCATCCACTGGGGGTATTATCCCCTGATGATAAGGGTGGAGGGACTACTATAATAAAACTATATGATTTTTATCAGTAAATGCTGGAAAAAACTTCTGACAAAATCCAACACCTGTTTCTATGAAAAAAATATAAGTTTAGAAAGTTTTAGAAAGAAATAGATTGTTCCTTTACATGGTAAATAACATCTATCTAAATTCAAGAGCAAATAGTATATACAATGGAGAAGAGTCAGAAACCTTTCTGATAAGAGCAGGGATAAAGAAAGGATGTTATTATCACCACTAGTATTTATCATAGTGCTAGAACTATTAACCATAGCAATAAAACAAGAAAAAAATCAAGGGAATAAAGACAAAGAGGAAATAAGTTATCTTTTTTTGGTAGATGATATGATGATTTACTTAGCCCTAAATAGTCAACCAAAAATTAATTGAAATAATAAACTTAACAAAGTTGTAGTAAACAAAATATAACCACATGAATCATCAGCATTCATATATATTGCCAACAAAGCCCAGCAGGAAGAGCTAAAGAGAACAATTCTATTCAGAATAACTATAGAAGCTATAAAATATTTGGGAACTCTGTGTGTGTGTGTGTGTGTGTGTGTGTGTGTGTATGTATATATATATATATGTGTGTATATATATGTATATATATATATATATATATGTATATATATAATCTTCAAGTGGGGCAGCTAGGTGGTACAGTGAGTAGAACACTGGCCCTGAAGTCGGGAGGACCTGAGTTCAAATCCGGCCTCAGACACTTGACACATTCACTAGCTGTGTGACCTTGGGCAAGTCACTTAATCCCAATTGCCCTGCCTTCCCCCCCTCCAAAAATTAAAATCTTCAAGTATGAAACACTCTTTTTTAGAAATCAAGGTAGACCTAAATAATTGGAGAAACATTAATTGTAATTAATTAATTGTAAGTTAAGCAAATATAATTAAAATACAACCTAAATTAATTTATTTATCCATGGCTGTTCCAATCAAATTACGAAAATAATGTTTTATAGGGCTAGAAAAAATAGTAATGAAATTTATCTGGGGTAACAAAAGCCCAAGGATCTCAAGAGTAATACATTTTTTTTAATGATAGGGAAGGGGCTCTATCAATACAACATCCAAATTGTACAACAAAATAGTAATCACTAAAAAAATTTGGTATTGGTTAAAACACAGAGAGATTAATCAGTGGAACAGACTGGGTACAAACAGAAGCAAAGAAACACAGTAACATAGTGCTTGATAAAAACCAAAGGAAAACCCCAGTTACCAGACAAAAGACTCATTATTTAGCATTTTTGTCATTATTTGACAAAAATGGCTGAGAAAACTGAATAGCAGTCTGAAAGAAATTATGTTTAGACCAATATCTCATATCATATGCCATATAGTCTGTGGGGTGGACAGATTATAAATGCTTGCAAAAATATTAAACAAATAAATTTATATTTAAAAGATAAGGAAATTTAAAAAAAAACATGACCATAGTCTGACTTTTCTGTTAAATGTTTTCTAATATTACAGAAAATTACTAATGTTTAGATGGGAAAAGTTTGAACTATCGCAGCATGCACTATTTTTTTTTTTTACACCAAGGAAATACCAAAGAAATATCCTTGAGAGGTACCTTCCTACCTTCCTCCAGTAAATAAATAAACAAAGGAGACTTCCTTTCTGAGATCAGCCTGGGACCCAAACTGGATATAGGTTTGTCCAAGCATTATACAATAATTGCCTGGTGTCAGTATTGAATCTCTCCATTTCTCATCTAAAAAGAGAGGGAATTATCAAGTTCTTCAAGTGATATTGGCTGTTTGGGCTTTAGAGTAGACAAGTGACCTGATGGTAAGGGTTTGGGGGGGGGTTGTTTTTAAGGTGGTACCAGCAGACAAAAAGTGTGACCCACTGCTTGAAGAAGCTAGAAGAATCTAGATTCTGATCAGATCATCTGCATCACTAAATGACTCCTCCCCCCCTCCACCCTGCCCAGCCTAGCAAGGTCTTACCCAGATGACTTTTCCCAAGCTATATCTGGTAAACATAGGCAAGATCTCTCTTAGCTTAGTGCTAAGATCCTTTTTCCATAATGGGATCTCATATGCCTGGCTGGGCTGCAGAGCTCCTCCCCTCAGCAGACCGATGACAGCTTGTTAATTTCTATCCATTATAAAGAGCATGGCTTCAGCTACTCAGAAAATGATTAAAAGCTCAATCAAGGGAGAATTGACCAAACTCTAGAGTCAGAAATCTAATTTCCTCCCATTTTCGTGAGTCACATATAGCCACCTCCCCACCCCAACTTATTCCCCCATCCCATCTCCTTGTAGTGAAATCACAGAATCTTAGGACGGGCAATAACTCATTATGCAGTCCAATTGCTCACTCTAGTCTGAAGGAAGGCACTATACATTATCCCTGCAATCATCTCAGCTCATAGAGAGAAACGTGTCTTGTGTAGATATCCCACTTCTGGGAAATGACCAAAAAACTGTGCTTATTTTGAGGTTTCTCTTATTTTTCAGTAGGTCTTTCTTACACTGAACTTATGTATGATGCTCCATAGCATCTACCTACTGAATCGAGGGCTGGCTATTGCAGCCATAGGAGACATCTTTTCCCCTTTCATTTGACGATACTTCAAATCTTGGCTCAAGGCCTACCCACTAGTGGCCAAGTCATACTGCTTAACTATTAACTGTTCACCGCAAGGCTTGATTTCCAACCCTCTCACTTTCTTGGTTATCTCTTCTATACCAGGGGATAGTATGTGGTGCTCTCCTTGCTGTACCAACTGCGAAGACACAATGATAATTGGACGGTGCTTTCAGCGAGGTGCGTATGTATACGTGTGTACGTATATATATGTGTATATATATATATATACACACACACACATATATATATATACACACACACACACATATATATATATATAATATATATATATTGACCAGTGTATGCTTACCATGTTGAAACAAGAAGAGGAAAGAAGCAGACTTCAAATGGCAAGCTTTTAAGGCACAGCAAAGCATTGTTTATTATGCAATGATACTATAGTTGTGCTAAAAGAATACAGCATATATCGTTATTAATAGACTAAGCACTTATCGTAATATTGCCAATTCATAGGAGAGCAGCAGGCAGAAAAATTCAAAAATTTAAAAGAGCAGAATTTCTTGACAAAAATGGAAAAAAATGAAAATGAAGCTACAACCAAAGTAAATTTCCAAGTGCCTCATGTGTCAGCCAAGCAAACAAAGCCATTTATTTACCAATAGTGAGTTAATGAAAGCCTATTTGATTGTAACAGTCCAAGAAATGTGTCCAGAGAAAACAAACATGTTGGAGACTATTAGCCTTTCGACTAAATCAAAATCAAATGCTCATGGATTGATATCATTATTTGACAGTACCTCTCTGAGAGAAAAGGCATTTTCAAAGATAGAATACATAAAATTTTATTATAACATTTTAAAATTATTATTATTTTATTATAATTATGAACATTTATGATTGATTTTGATGATCTTGAATCCCAATTAAGCAAAATATTATTCCTCCCTAAAAGAATTCCATTCTTCTCATCAGTAGGTGTGTATTACCAAGATTATACTTCATTATTATTACATTTTGAATTTCACCATTTAAAAATTTGTGGAAATTTATTTCTCTCACTCTACAAATATCTCCATAATACCCTTGATTTTGCTTCTTGGCCCATAGGGCCTGGAAATATTGACTAACTGCTCTTTGAAGAAAGAGTTTGCTGATTCTTGCTCTAAATATGCTCTGGCTGGTTAATATCCCTTCTAAAGGGTGACCCCTATAGAATACTAGTATCATACAGGAGAAAGAGGGCTGGATTTGGAGCCAGAGGCCCTGGCCTCAAATCCCAGTTCTGCTATTTATTTTTTGTATAACCTTGGGCAAGTCACTTTCCTGGGTCTCAGTTCTTCACCTATAAAATGAATGGATAGGACTGAGGTCCCTTCTAACTTTGTGATCCTCTGATTGGTCCTCTAGATGGATTAGAGGATGGGAGGGCAATCACTTCTCTAGTCCATTAGGCTGTGCTTCTCTGAAAGGATCCCCAAATAATTGGAACTTTTAGTTAATTCAGATTCTTCACCTGCCTTTCATCACCAGAGGTCCTCTAGGACATCCTCCACATTTCACAAACAAACTAATTGAGACCCAGAATGAAGTAATCTACCCAAGGCCACAGAGATATTAAGTGGCAGAACTGAAATTTTCCAGTGCCTCTTTCCAATGCTTCTTCTTTAACAAAAAGCCAGACTTTATGAATCGAGAAGTTAAGTAGTAACCAGTTTACAGTTGTATGTTATTATGGCCACAAATATGCACATACAGATCGTTGCCAGCCTTTCCCTGTTCCCTGTCTCCCTTCTCTGCCCCCCCCCCCCCAGCTATTATTTTAGGGCCCTGGTGAAGTCTTGTAAAATCCTGGCCACAAATGACCAATGGGAATATTCTACCACTTCAGAGAAGCAGCTCTTAGGGAGCCTCATCCTGAGGCCTTGAAAATGGCATTAGCCTCCTTACTCTGGTCTACCCTGGTCTGCCCTGCTAATATATCTGTATCTGGCTTGATCTGACACTTCCTGAACTGGAATTCATACCACCTGATTCTCTTACTCAAAGCACTCCTTCCTAGTAATATGCTCCTTCATGGTTTAAATAGTGTGCTGAAGATCTGAGTTTGAATCTTGCCGCAGACAGTTACTAGTTATGTGAACAAGTCACTTAACCTCTGTCAGCTTCAATTTCTTCATTTGTAAAATGAAGGTAATAATAGCACCTATCTTCCAGGGTTGTTGTGGGGATCAAATTAGGCAAAGATGTTTTTGCAAACCTTAAAGCATTGTATAAAAACTAGCTATTATTATTCATTTCTGTAATTATTTAAAGATCTCATCCTCCTCAAATTACAACGTATGTCTTTATCTGTTTCTAAGTTCCCTGAAGGCTGGTATGACTTCAGTTTTGATTTTGTATCCTCACCATCAAGTACAGTCTTTTCTGCATAATAGGTATATAATAAGTGCTTCTTTCAATAAGCAAAATGACTAAATCTCTTTGAGACTCTCAGCTAAATCAGAACTAGACCTGAGCCCTGGAAAGCCATTCTTGGCATCCTCTGCTCTGACAACTCCCTTCCTTGGATTTTAATTATACTCTTGCTCCTGTGGAAGATCTGTCTCCATATTTTCCATTTCAGGAAGTAGGAAACACAGATTGAGATCCATCTACATGTAGCTCACTTGGCCCTAAGTAAGAGGTTACTAGTTGTTGGTCTCCAAGATATTGAATCTCTTTTCCCCATTTATCTCCAAAGGCCCAGTTCCGTAATTGCTAGGTGCCTCTTAGTTCCAGCGGATGATCTTGGACTGACCAGTGCGTTGGCCAGTTGGGACTAAACAGCAGTGAGGTTTGGTACCATGGAGAGCTCATAGCAGCTATGCAAGCTATTTATTTGAACTCTCAAGCAGTGCACCTGAAGGTCTGCAGGCCTGTTTTGAGGCCTTTGCACAGCTCACTGACTGCTTAGTGGTGGTAAATTGGCAGATAAAGGGGTCCCACTGCTTTTGGCTTCCTCTCCAACTTGGCCAAGGCCATAGCTGCATAGCTGCACTTGGTAAAAGGGGGCTATGATGTCCTGGGTGTTAGCCAAGAAATAAGCCTGGGCCTCAGGTAGGTCCCAGGCTCAGATCAGAATCAGGGTACCCTTTGCTGTCCAGGCAGCTGCATCCTCAATACTAGGGGAATGAGAGTTGGCAGACAATGGGCCATTGGAGGGTGGACCCTTAGAATGGATGTTGCCAGCAGCTTCTTTGAAAGTGGCTCTGTGATGGCCTTGGCCTCTATTGCAGACTGCCCCTCAACATGCTGGTAGCCTTTCAGGTGATTATATAGCCATATGTGCAGGAGGTGCTTATGCAGCTGGTTACCCAACCAACTTTGGGGATGGCTGTCTGGGAAGCCTTGGTACTGAGGATGGACATGGAGAATGGAGAGAGCCTAAGCAGTAAAATGTAGCAGAAGCAGCAGAATGAGTGGAGTTGAGGTCACGGCCTGCTATAGTATGGATGGCAACATGGATGCCAGCCACAGTGACTATAATAGCCATGACTACAGGGGAAGTAGAACTCTGGCCTGGTCTGAGTCACTATTGGGGTTGAGGATATTAGTATGGATAGCAGTGTAGATGGCAACAACTGTGGCTACAATTTTTCCTGCAGCAGAGAGAGCAACAGAGCTTGGTCTTGTGCTACCAGGTACAGCAATAACTATGGCAAAGATGACTTCTGCAACTTTGGCAGCTGTGGCCAACACCAGGGCTGCTGGAGATTTGCAATAGATCTTCCCAAAGTGCCTTTGGTCCTGGGGCCATGCAGGGGGGCATCTCCTTCTAGAACAGTCACCTCCCCTTGCCTCTCTCCCATTTTCTCCTGCAGCCTCCTCTACTGTCTACCATACCTTCCAACTCATCTATGAAAATGTGCCCCTGCCCCCAATCACTTCCTTACATTAAACTTGCTGATTGTGTAGCTAACCTGAGGGGAGAGGAGGAGGGGGTAGAGGAAGGGAAAGGTTTATTTATTATAAGAACTCAAGACCTGACTATCATTTTTTCTACAAAACATAACTCCATTACTTAAATTTGGCAGCATATTTTAAAAGACATTTCTGCATTTCACTAATAAATATAAGTGCTTGTCAAATTAAAATATATCAGCAGTAACTATCCAACATATTTTCCTAGGTACCAATATGTTTAAAGATTTCTATGTACTTTTAAAAGATTTTTCTGTATATTTTATTTTTTTTTTGCTTCCCAAGTGATGCTTTTATTGATTTTTGAACAAAGCACATGTTCATGCAAAACTAGCTACGAGTTGGTGTGTGTTAAGTTTGATCTTCATTTTAAAGTAGCCATATATCCACTATCTTGTACTAAGGACTTTACTAGCAATGCTACTAATAAAGTTAATAATTTCTTTCTATGACAATAATTTACTGATTGAGGGGGCAGAGCCAACATGGTGGCTGGAAAACAGGGACTCGCTTAAGCTCTCAAATCCCTCCAAACACCTGTAAAAATTGGCCCTGAACAAATTCTAGAGATACAGAGCCCACAAAATAACAGGGAAGCAGGTCTCCAGCCTAGCATGGCCTGGATGGCTGCTGGGAAGGGTCTATGGCACAGTGCTGGGAGCAGAGTGTAACCCAGCATGGGCCATGCCAGGACAGACCAGGACAGAGGAGATCCCGTGAGTAGGTCCTCAGGGCCAGGAATCACTGAGCTGTAGGAGTTACCAGACCTCTCAACCCTCAAATGCCAAAGACCATGGAGCAAGTCAGTGGGAAAACTGCTGGATCTGGGGGAGAGAAGTGCGGGTCTGGCTCCAGCCCTGGAGGTGGCAGAGGTAGCGCAGCAGCAGCAGGAAGCTCCAGCGGCTGCTTCCAGAGCTCCAGCTGTGGCTGCTTCCAGAGTCCCTGGCCTACTTGGTGGAAGGAATCAAGCAGAGGACCAGAGCAGGGAGCACTTTGTGGGCTCAGAGGCAGGGTTCTCTTGCTTTGCCCTGCTTGGATCTGGGTTGCAGTCCTGATTGGTGGTTCTTGGGGGAATAGGAGCAATGGTGTGGCAGAGCTTGTGTTGGCTTAGAAGTAGCTCTGAAAACAGCGGTGCAAGGCCTCTGAAGCTTGGGACAAGGCACTCTCTACTCTGAAGGTAGTCATAACCTGACCAAAAGCTCAAGGGTCAAGTAGTTGTCTGGGAACATGAGGAAGGGTAAACGGACTCAGACTATAGAATATTTTTTTGGTGACAAAGAAGATCAAAACATACAGCCAGAAGTCAACAAAGTCAAAGAGCCTACATCAAAAGCCTCCAAGAAAAACATGAATTGGTCTCAGGCCATTGAAGAGCTCAAAAAGGATTTGGAAAAGCAAGTAAGAGAAGTAGAGGAAAAATTGGGAAGAGAAATGAGAAGGATGTGAGAAAACCACAAAGAACAAGTCGACAATAATTTGCTGAAGTGCATGCTTTGTAGCTCTGAAGAAACAATTTGTGTCAATGGTTTCGATTCTAATAAACTGTTAAAAATTTCATATAGCCTCATTTCAGTCTTACTGGTTTAGTCTGTCTACAATGAGTTATAAAGGTAAAAGTTACTATTCATCTTTAACCTATATAGCAAGGAATGGTGTGTGTGCATACACATGTGTATGTTCATGTGTGTGTGTATGTGTGTGTGCATGTGTGCGTGTGTGTATGTGTGTGTATGTGTGTGTGTGTGTGTGTGTGTGTGTGTGTGTGTGTGTATGTTTCCCACAGGGAGGCAGGAATGGACATCTCTCGCATCTCTTCCCCCTGCTCTTTCCAAGGGACACTTTCATTCCTGCCAGGAGGGAAGCCAGAGGTTGGAGCCAGAGTCCATCATTCTGTTCTTCTCAGAGAGAGGAGTACTGGACTAGGATTTTATCTTTTTGCTCCCTTAAGTATTGTTACTCTAGAGGATACAAATTTTAGGTTCACACTAAACTCCCAATAGCTATTTTTTAATGGGAAAGGGGGTCCCAAGTTTTCTATGCAAGGATTGACTTCCTTCTCACCAAATATTAGTTCCACGCTTCCAAAAATTGTCCAAGTCAACAGCAAAACAGAAATCAGATAAAGTATACGTATGATAATATATACTAGACAACACACAGAGGCAAATGAGTTCCATCTCTGTGGGAGAGATAACTCAGTTCAATCCTGGATCTCACTCAAAGGAGAAATTCCCCAAAGTCTCTAGTGAAGCAAGCTATGGATAGAGATATGATGGAGACTGTCAACTCCTCTCACATCACCTTCTTTCCAAGGTCTTTCTCCCTATGGGGTGACCCAAGAAAAGTTGGTATCATGCATCTTCTCTCTCAAATCTGAAAGCCAGGAGACCTAAAGATACTGAAAAGCCCAGATCTCCATTTCTCTACTGCTCTTGCCCACTTTGTCCCACCCCTCACACAGGTGTGAGGTATTGATCACCACCAATGAGGAGAGAGTCTTGTATCAATGGGCTTTTTGTATGTATTTTTGGTATGTATTTTTTTCATTTTCAGTGCATGTTACGTTTTTTCCTGCCTTATATATAAAATGTCATCCTCATTAGCTCACTCTCACAATAACCTTTTGTAGTAGTAGCTATCAGGAAAAAGATAGTACCTTTGCAATAAAAGCCAACTAGAATTTATTAAGTACCTACTATAGGATAAATACTGAGAAGACAAAGAAAAGCAAAAACAATTCCTGTCTTCAGAGGAGGAGGAGAAAGAAACGACCATTATTATTAATATCAAAAATTTTAAGTAAAATCTTGTCAAACAGACTACAGTGATTCATCAAAACAAATCATCCATCATGGCCAAATTGGATTTATGCCAGGGCTGCAAGGACAGTACAATGTTAGAAAGACAATCAACATAATTAATCATAATAAGAATAAAAATATCCCAAACCACCTAATTATCTCAAGAAATGAGGAAATAACCTTTGACAAAGTAGACAGTGCTTTATGTTAAAAGGCCTGGAGGTGGCTAGGTGGTGCAGTGAGTAGAGCACCAACCCTGGAGTTAGGAGGACCTGAGTTCAAATCTGGCTTCAGACACTTGACATACTTACTAGCTGTGTGACCTTGGGCAAGTCACTTAACCCCAATTGCCCTGCCTTCTCTCCTCCAAAAAAAGCCTGAAAATGCTTAAAAAGGGACTTTTTAATGTACCCATTTTATTTTGGGTGATCTTCTCTATCCCTTGTTTGATCATGAATTCTTTCCCCATCACAAAGGTAATTTCTTCCTTGCTCTTCTAATTTGTTTATGCTGTGATATTTTTAAAAAATCTAGATTACATATCCATTTGGTTTAGGGTGTGAGATATCAGTATTTCCCTAAATTCCGCCAGACTTCTTTCCCGTTTTCTCAGCAGTTTTTGCCAAATAATGGATCCTTAACTGAGGTCTTTGGGTTGATCCTTCTGTTACTATGTTCATTAGCAGAACTAGGAGGACAATTCACACAATGACAACAGCATCATAAAGAAATACGCTTTTCAATAACTGGAACTTTAATCAATGCAATGACAAGCCATGATTCTAGAGGAAGGAAGATGAAGCATGGTAACCCCCTCCAGTCAGAGTAGACTTGAAAATTCAGGATGCGGCACATTTTTGCATATTAGATTGTAAGCTCTTTGAGGACAGAGATTGTCTTTTGTCTCTTTTTGTATCCTCAGTGCTTAGCACAGTTAGCAAGCATTGAATAAATGTTTATTTATTGGACATGACCAATGTGGGAATTTATTTCGACTGTGGATATTTGTTGAGGGTTTATTTTTATTTCTTTTTAAAATTGACCAATGTGTGTGGGCAGGGGAGGGGGAAGAGAGGGTAGTAGAAGGGAGAGAAAATAAATTCTTGTTAATTAAAAAAAGCATTTTAGACAGAATTGAATGAAATACTGAATCCTTAGAAGGCATGAAGTTGGGCAATGGATTGTAAATGTCAGTACCTTCAAGATTAATTGTTAGATTTAATATAATTTAATAAAATTTAATATAAAATTCCTAAGGGCTCTTTTATGGAATTTGATCAAATGATTTCAAATTTCATGACAAAACAGGCAAGGCTATGAAGGGTAACTATGGGGAAAAATGATGAAAGCACATTTGCCCTGCGAGATATCAAGGAACGTACTAATTATTACAGGTTCATATAATTTTAAAGTTGGATAGAACCCTGGAGATTTAGTACCAAGTATACTAAATCAAAAAACAAAAAAAAATCAATAATAAAGAATAAGAAATTCAAAAAAAGAGCCAAAGATATGTGAAATATTGATAAAAATGATAAGAAATATTGGATAGCAGAGAGGAGGAGGAGGAGGAGAAGAATTTATACTCATAGCACACATATATGCCTATGATTAGATTTCCTTTTCGGTCTTCCATATCATACTACTGAGTCATGTTGAACCCAAGTCCAAGACTTTGTATTTAATCCTATTAAGTTTCAACTTAATAAATTTGATGTTTTTTTTCAATGGTTTACCCTATTAAGATCTTTTTGTTTACTAATTCTTTTATTCCTTGTGTTAGGTATTCCTTCGAGCTTTCTATTATCTGTAAATCTGATAAACATGCTGTTAATACCTTCATCTAAATCAATGATAAACATGTTAAAGTAGCATAGGGCCAAGACTCCTAGGACATTCACTAGCACCAACTCATTCATGACCAAGCAATGACTCTCTGAGTCTGGCCATTTACCCAGTTTCAAATTCACCTAACCATCCTTCCATCTCACTTACACCTTTGTCCACTAAAATGCCATGAGATCCTTTGTTGTATGCTCTCCCAAAGTCTAGACTCTAGAGAAACCCTATCAAAAGCAGTTCCCAGGTCCATCATTCTATAATGATAATTCCTATCAAAATAGGAAATTACTTACATCCATTAATACCTATTCTTATGCTGGTCTTGTGATCCCCACTTTCTTTTCTAGATGTTCACTAACTAAATATCCAGTTGATAATGTTAATTTGCCAGGAATCATATAAAACTCATTGGCTTATAGTTTGGCAACTCCACTTTCTTTCCTCTTTTGAAAATCAGGACATCTTCCCTTTTCTAGTCCTGTGCTACCATTATTATTCTCTGTGTTCTTTCAAAGATCCCTGACAATGGCTCAGACATCACATGTCAGTTTTTTCAGTATCCTGGTTCTGTCATCCTGTGTTAGCTATTCCTTCTTGGAATTCTGGACCTGATGACTTGAACTCAGGGAGGGCAGATATGATTCAGAGTCATGTATTTTCAGATCTAGAAGGGCTATAGATATAATTTCACCTGAATCCTTAATTTTATAGCTTTACAGGAGCCAAAAGAGATGAATGAAGTAGCTAACTGAAGTTTAGTCTGTGAGTTACAACATAAATTCTCTAGGGCTCTGTGCATATCATCATGAGCCTGTGATTTGATGATGATGATATGAACCTATGATTCAATGAAAAGCAATGAAGCATGAGTGTCAACAACAGCCTAAGTGACTCGCCTAGGGTCATGCAGCTAGTAAGTGTCTGAGGCCAGATTTGAACTCAAGAAGATGAATCTTCCTGACTCCAGGCCAGGCATTCTATCCACTGCACCACCTAACTGCCTATCTTTAAGACTTTTAGAAGTCAGAATAAGGAAACAAGAAACAGGGATCTGGAAAAACTTCCTGAAGAGCCAGCTCAAGGACAAATTGTGATGTAAAGTTTGCTTTTTGCAGAAATCCTTCCACACTATTCCTCACAGCATTCCCTAAAGTCCAATACTCTCATGTCAGGTTTCCCTTGAGGTAGCTGCTAGTATTCTTCTCATTCTACAGATCTGGAAACTGAGGCTCAGATAGGTTAAAGTTCTTGACCAGAGTCATGTAGTTAATAAGTATCTTTCCTGATTTCAAGTTTCACACTATACCCACTACGTCTCACTATAGTAAACATCCACCCTGAGATTCTGTAACCCTGACATGAGAGTATAATAATAATAGTTGGAACTTACATAGCAGAGGTGTACTTGAATGTCATAACAAGATAGTGTCCATAAAATATCAAGATAAGGGGAGTGTCAGTTAAGATAGTGTCCAGTTCAAGGCACCTGGTCCTTATCAGTTACAATAGAGGAATGCTCTTGGTTAGCTTCATCTGGTCTTCATGTTGCTGACACAGAATTTGAGGTCCACTCAGAGAGCATGCAAAGCAGTATGGTATGTTGTGGGCCAAAAATGTCTTTCTCCTGATTGGCCAATCTAGATTTTTGGCTTTTTTCAAGTGACGGGGCTCAAACTGGTTTGGGTGGTTCACATCTCCCCTCCTTTTGGTCAAAGGTGTGCTGAAAGCGCCATCTGCAGACTGAGGAAGGTATGAAGAAAACCTCACTCTTCCTCAGGGAGTGGGAAGAGGAGTTTTATAAGCCTTTTGCAATGCCACCCAAAGCAAGTAAAGAAAAGGGGAAACAAGGGGCACAGCGAAGAAAATCATATAGCCAGGCAACCAAAACCAAAACCAGGGCAGCCTGGTGAAATTGGCAAATGGCATATAGCATGTAAGGATTTGGAAAGGGGGGCTCAAGTGTGTGTGTGGGGGGAGGCCTTCTTCTCACAGGCTTGGTCCAGATTTTTGGGAAAGCCGTCTGTGTTAAATGTTATCTTTTTCAGGGCCGTACGGAACCAGAAGGCAAGGTGTTCTGTTGGCTTGGATGTCCCCTCGGAGTGGAGCCATCTTCAGATGATCCAAGAGTCCACACCCACAAGATGGCAGCTGTGGGAGTAGTCAGAAAGACCTGATAAGGGCTCTTAAAAGACATATGGGTTGACAATTGAGAGAAATCAGTGTAACATAGGTCTTTGGTTAAAGGCACATGGAAATAGTTCAGTTACCCAGCCATTCAGGGCTAGGATCAAACAATATAATAAAGTTTTTCTCACAATTCCCATATTTGCATAATTATATTAAGTCAGGTACTGATCAGACTACTTAGAGGGCTCACAATGAACTAGTTTTGAGGAGGGAGATTTACAAGGTAACCAAGAAACTTAAACATAAGCCATGCAAATCAATACAATAATTATCACCACTGTTAACTAGCATCAAGTCTCACCGTGTCCCAGTAACCAATTTTCAATGTCCATTTAAACAGCACCTTTTGAGCCCTAGATGTCTCATGTAGTTATCTGGTCCCTAGATATCTTTCTTGGACAATAGGTTTTATTCTCAGGACAGCTCTAAATAGAATTCTGCTTCTCTGGTTTCAAATCTAGAAGCTCCTATATAAATCTGACCATATAATTTAGTACAATCACTTCAATTTGGTTCTCCAATATTGAAACTTCAGAGAATTTTAGTTTACATATCATTTACTGCTTCTATCCTTATCTAAATCCTGTAACTGCTATAAGAATCTTTTTTTTTAAATCGAGGGTTCAACCATAAAATGAGCTTTTCTGCCTTTTAAAATTATCAAACAGATACTTTAGTAATGGGAAAATAACTTCACTTTCTTTACCATACAATTTGTGTGTAAAAAATAGTCTAATAAGGTTGTTTTTCTCAAAATGTATTTGGCCACAAATGAAGGTTAAAATTGTAAGATACTCATACTTGCATCCTATTATTATTTTTTTTTACATTCCTACTTCTTTTTTAAATTATTTTTTATTATTTTGTTTTTAGTTTACAACATTCAGTTACACAGGTTTTTTTTTTAGTTTAGTTTTTTTAAATTTATTTATTTATTTTCAGTTTACCACACATGGTTCTACATAATTTTGAGTTCCAGATTTTCTCCCCTCCCTCCCCCCTCCCTCCCCAAGACGGAATGGAATCTCATATAACTATCATGTATAACTTCGCATTGAATTAATTTATACTCTAGTCAAGTTGTGGAGAAGAATTATGACCAATGGAATGAATCATGAGAAAGAAGAAACAGAACCAGAAAAAAAAAACAACCCAAAAACAAAAACAAAAGAGAAGCAAAAAAAGGCAAGCATATAGTGCGCCTCAATCTGTATTCAAACTTCACAGTTTTTTCTCTGGACGAAGATAGCATTCTCCATCGTGAGTCCCCTGGAGTTGTCCTTGCACCTTAGGTTGCTGAGAAGAGCGAAGTATGTCAGGGTTGGTCCTCACAGAATCCATATATCTGTGGCTGACTTGCATTCTATTATAGTAACTCAGAGATGTTCCAGTATCCATCTCTTATTTAACAGATTTAGTATTGTGCTCACAGAACTTCTTGATTATAGAAATTTGCTGTAAAAGGAAAAAGAGGAACATAGTTGTAACAATGCCATACATCATAACAGAAGGGAAAAACTTCCTTACCTCTGTTTGATTCCAGGCATGAGTCATATCTGACAGTCAATCATGTAGTCACTAGATGTTAAAAGCAGGGCTCAGGATTAACCAGGCAGGAACTTTTCCTTTTTAGGAAGGATTTAGCACAATAGGGTCAAGGGGATCCTACCTAGGCTGTGTCCAAGGTTGTCCTCAAAACTTTTTCCAGGTACAGACATCCACCTTTAGCAGCCCAGACTGTAGCACATGTCATTTTCTACTACTGGCTTCTTGACAATTCAGACAACTCTCCCTGTAATCAAAGCTCAAAGCAATAGTAAATTACGGTCCCATGAAATTTTGAATAGCAAGTTCCAATATTCGGAGCTTTAGAGACAGAAAAATACTACTGCTCTCAGAATCCCTTTAAACAATGGGAACATCTTTAAGGTGAGTCTCAAGTAGTTTGCATACATTTCTGCACGAGTTTTAATTCCAGATTAAATAACAGACATAAGTAAAATCAAATTTCCCATTAATACAATGTAGCTCACAAGTTACTACTCTTCACTAACATAACTGTCTGTACTGAAATCCTACTCCTTAAACAGAAACAAAAGCGGTTCCTGACTTTAACCTCACAACTCCTTGTTTCATTACCTTGTTTATCCTTCTCTAATTATACTCATTACTCTGAAAGAATGAGATACTTCAGGAATTGAATCTTATACCTATGAGTTCAAACACTAATTTAACTCTTGCTTAGGTCATGGAATGCCTACAAATTCAGGTCAAAATACTAAGATCTCTTCCACTCATACCTCATTATAGTAATTTAGCAATAAATTAGTTTGCAAATGAAAATTTAGTAGGCCTTCTAAAAATCACACAAAAGAATTTTACAAAACATTTCTTCCCAAAAGTATTTCCCTTTCTTAAAAACAGCTTAAAATTTATTCTGATGTCAAAAAGAATAATAGCTAAACTTTATGAAGTAAATTAGTTGGAAACTCCTAAAATGATAGATCTCTCTCTCTTTTCAACCTTAAAAATAAATCTTTAAAATTGGAATTTATCAAAACTAAGTTAGTGTAAAATGTCCTTAAGTGATATAAACCCCCAAAGTATTATAACAAACTAAATTTGTAGCTATCACAAAATTCCTCTAGTCAAAAAAGTATTTATAATGGGGAGGAAATTCAGTTTTTATAAGCCAAGAAGAACATATCCAATTAGATTAGCCTCATCACAATAACAAAGTTACCAGGCCTTTAAAAGTTTACTCGGTATCTTTCCTTTCCTTTGTCCTTAAATATATCACTAGAAATTAAGAAAATAATTACGTTCTGCGATCCCACATAGATAGTGAATGTGGTAGTTCACAAACCTCCAAATTAACATATATGTATGTATATATGTATGTATGTGTACATATATACCCACACATAGTATATACATACATATATATATACATATATACACACATGTATATATATATATATATATATATATATTAATTTGGAGGTTTGTGAACTACCACATTCACTATCTATGTGGGATTGCAGAACATAATTATTTTCTTAATATATAGAAGGATATAGATCCTTAGATAAAGCAGGCTTGAAATCACACCCCTATTTTGTGCAAGGATTCCCATTTACCTGGTAGGAATTTCACAACAAAGAAAACTCTTGCACAGAGCTGATAAGAACTTTACGTGAAACTTCCTCTTAAATATAGACAAACTTTGGAGTTTACAATTTTCTTAATTACAGTACTTAGAATATTACAGCATATGATCAGCAGGGCTTACAGAATGGCCTATCAGCTTCCTAACCCATTGATTCTCCCCTACTTTTTTGGTATAATTCTTAATCTAACATCTAGATAATAATAGGAATTGCTTTCTTAACAACATAGCTGATACAATTCTTTACCAAATTACACAATTTAGAAATATAACAATACTCTAAACAATATTACGTATTTAAAACTTTAAACAAGCCCGTTATCAATTTAGGTGAATGCACTTCCAAATTACCTTGCACAAAAATTCATTCATTTCATCATTAATATGTTGAAGTTACGTCTTTAACTTTAACAGTTAACATTTGTTTTCATAATAGCCAAGATTTTCAAATGAAAATTTGCTATCATAATGAATGTCATTATTATTATTGCTACCTGTTTATGACTAAATATGACTCATTAAATATTTAACAGTTTTAAATTATCTAATTTTTTTATCACATCCTTTTAAAAGCCCAAATAATGTGCAATGCATTTCTGCCTCACAATGGTCTCTCACATTTTGAAATATAAGAAAATTTTAGAAATACAATACAACTTAGAATATAATAATAACACAAACAATAAACTTCAGATGACATTAATTGCATTTCTAAATTATCACATATAGAAATTATTGATCTTATCGCTACCTTAAAGTTAACAGGTAGGGAACAATTACGTTAAATGAGAGAGATAATAATAATGTGTCTAGCGCATGCCAGTCATTGTATTAAGCACTTTACAATCATTATATCATTTTGATCCCACAACAACAATTATTATATTTCCCTTTACAAATCAGGAAACAGGGCAAAAAGAGATAAAATAGCTTGTCATAAATTATATAGCTGATACATTTCTGCAACTGAAACACACAAGGGTGGGCTTACTAACAGCAGGGGCTGGCTGGCTTCTCATCACATATGCCAGTTGGGCACTGCTTAGGGGCTGGGGTGGCTAACACCAAGGCCTTCCCAGTAGTGATAATTCCTGCTGGTAGGACTCAGGGAATGCTGGCCTAACCTATCTCTCTTTCCTCCTCCCCACAACTGCAGATGCTGGTGGAGCTGTGGCTGCTTGCAGCTGCTGGGACAGGGTGGGCAGGATGTCCTAGAAGGATGGGCTGCAGGGTGCCCAGGGACACAAAGCCATTGAGAAAACTGCCAGTGGGGCCTCTGCTGTGGCTGCTGCCCCACCCCTTTCCACTAGGTGGAGAAGGGTGGTTCAAGTTTCCCTACAATTTTCCAACATTCTCTTTTCTTAATCTGATTTGGGATGAGAGAGGTTAACAGGGAAAACATCCTGTTTGCAATCCCTATACTGAGACACCCTCTTGACTCTGAGGGAGGGAGTGGGGAATGATGAGTGATGAGTGATTGGGATTGTGGGGAGGTGTTTCAGCAGGAGGCAAATTCCTGGAATTACCCCAAAGTCTCAGGAGTTTTTTCCTGCAACCTTAAAATGATTAATTTCCAAGTCCCTTAATGATTAATCTCAAAACCTCCAGAATCTGCTAGGACAGACCTGCACAACTTGTAAACTTCTTCAAGCTCCATATAGGTTAGACCAGATACAGACTGACTGTGGTTGGTTGCTGTGGGTTGCAAGTGGCCAGAGGGCTGATGTTGTGCAGGCCTGTGCGAGGATGTCTTTAGTGGTTCTAACTTTTTACTATAGCCCCACCTTGGTCAGAGTTAGGACCACAACACAAAGTCTTACAGGCTTTTGTCTTTTAAAAAATGATCTAATTTGTCCTGCTTTCAGCTATGACCTCAAGCTAACAAGAAAGCTCATTAATCTTTCCCAGTGTTTTTTCTTTAGAACTTTCCTGGCTGGCTGCATTTTAAATCTTTCAAGATAATAGAATCTACCTCACAGCACCAACACAACACAGACACTTTACAACACAGAGATACAGACACAGACAAATATGGTTTTAGAATGACAGGGAGAGGGAAAATCCAAAAGCTTGGAATGGCTTGTTAGAAATCCCCCTCATGAATAAATTATTATTACTCTGAGAAACGGGGGTGGAGAGTTTGCAAGGATTGAAGACCTGTTGGGCCACCTCTGTATCCACCAAAGTGGTAATGGGATGGCCTTATACACTGCTCCTAGTTGAGAGGTGCAAAAAGGGGCAGATGGGGACTGGATCTTGCAAGCTTCTTCAGAGTACCTCTAAGGTTGTGGATTTAAAGGGGCAGGTCCCAATGAGGGTAAGTTCAGGGATCTGAGTCCCCATCAGGACCCTAACCTTTAAGGAGAGGGGAGGAGGAAGGGGATTAAACAGTACCAGGGAAAGGGTGCTGAAGCTGAAGTGGCTTTGCAAGCTTTAAGGGAAGAAGCTTCTGCCTTGTTCTCACTCTGTCATTTAAAAACTAGTGGTGAAAAACTTTTCCACTTCAGTTTAGACATCTTGTTAGCCTCTAAGCTTAATTTGTTTTTAAGATACTGGTCAAAAGAGCCCCAATGGTGCCAACGCAATTCATGGAGAAAGAGGCTATCTTGTTAACCATATCTCTAATTTTAGTTTCTGAACCAAAAAAAAAATTTTTTTACAGAGTTGATCCAATTCGTACCTTGAGGGGACCTACATAATGCAGAATGATTCAATGCATTGTGATCCCCACCCCAGAGATAGCTTAAAGGGAATTGCTAACTCCAACCAAAGTAGTAGAAGTCTGGAATGGAAGCTGAGAATAGGGAAACTCACCCAACCCTGGCAAGGTTAAGATTCCAGGAAGATGGATCCTGAGGCGCCCGAGTCACTAATGTTGTCAGGGTGGGATGTCATCTCTCCACTCTATCAGTTCCATCCGAGTCCATGGCACCATAACTGTCAACCTTCAGAGTTTGATCTAAAAGAGAAATGAGATTAGGTTAACCTCCAGAGTTTTCCCTAAAAAAAGAGACAAAATTAGGTTCATACATGCTGTTTATTCCCTTTGAGCTAGAAAAAACATATGTATGAGAGTCAGAATAATCTGACTCAAAGAAAGGCCAGGTGAAGGAGACTTTTATCCACAGAGTAAGAGCAAGGAAGTGTTTCCCCCTGCCCCCCTCCCCACTTCCTGACTCAGGATGCCAGTGTCAACCAAAATTATGGTTTCCATATCTGTCAGCCATAACCATGGGGCGGTCAAAAAACATTGATGTCATAACAGGATAGTGTCCATAAAATATCAAGATAAGGGAAGTGCCAATTAATCAAGATAGTGTCCAGTTCAAGGCACCTGGTCCTTATCAGTTAAAACAGAGGAATGCTCCTGGTCACCTTTATCTGGCTTTGTAGTTGCTGACACAGAAAGGGGCATTTTTGGCTTCATTCAGAAAGTATGCAAAGCATTATGGTAGGTTAATTCAGAGTGGGCCAAAAATGTCTTTCTCCTGATTGGCCAACCCAGGTTTTTAGGCTTTTTTTCAGGTGATAGGGGGCTCAAGTTGGTTTAGCTGGTTTATAAATCCCACCTTGTGTGTTGGTCTTCCATGGGTCTGACTTGTGTACTTTGTGTCTATCCTCGCCTCGCATTTTGCAGTCCTCTCTCATCTGTGTCTGTGTCCAGCTCCCATGTATCTGCTGCTCTTTTCTTCTTCTCAGTTCTGGCCAGGTCTCCATGTGACAGGTCCTACCCCAACATGTTCCACCTGATTTTATTTCTCTGTCCCTGGCCCCCACATGTTCTTGAACTGTGTGCAGGCCTACTCCATCCACAGGCCCAAGGCCTCTTTCTTGTCTCCCTCCCTCCAATTCTCAGTACTGAGCAAATTTGAATTATGTAAAAATCACCTTACCTAAAGATCTGCAGAATGATCCACTTATGTAAATCAAGAACTATCTGTATATAGAAATAATAGAAATTAGACATATAGAAATAAGAAATAGGTATATTTAAATAGGGTAAATAGAAATAAAGTATATATAAGTATAATAGTATAGACAAATACATGGCAAACCACTCCAGTATCTTTGCCAAGAAAACCCCAAATGGGGTCACAGAGAGTCAGACTGGACTTGAAACAACTGAACAACAACATAGACACATAGACACATAGACACATAAATGTGTCCATATTTATACACATGCATATGAAAGGGAAGTGCTTAGAGGAGAAACAATTTCAAAGAGCATTTTCTCTATTGATGGATGAGTGAGCTTGCAGTGTAACTGTCGCACCAAAAGAGGGAAGCCTGCTCCTGCTTGTTTCAGTGTTCTCCTTGTGTGAAGCTTCTGACTGGCCTCCTGGACAATTCTCTTTCCAGCAGGAATATATCCTGAATTTCACCAGCTCCAGGGAGATTAAGGGCAAGCGGACCATCACAAAATGACCTGAGACTCTGCTCAGGTACTTGGTTATCCTTGAAAAGGAACAAATTTATCTATTTTACTTCTTGTCTATGGTGTTTCTTTCAGTCAGCCAGTCTTGACATTCACATGGGAGAGGTAATCACTTAATAGGAAGTCGTTTAATATAAAGGAAAGGGCCAAGACTTAGTGACTTTAAATGGCTGCTTCGGTTTCTCCATCTGCCAAATAAATCATATTGTAATTGTTCAGTCCAATTCTTTGTGACCCCATTTGGGCTTTCTTTGGCAAAGATACTAGAGTGGTTTGCCATTTCCTTTTCCAGTTCATTTTACAGATGAGGAAACTGAGGCAAACAGGGTTCAGTGAGTTGCCCAGGGCCACATAGCTAGTAAGTGTCTAAGGTCAGATTTGAACTCAAGAAGATGAATCTTTCTGACTCCAGGCCTGGTGGTCAGTCACCTGTAATGCCACCTAGCTGCCTCAAATAAATATTACAGTTACAGAATTTGAGAGGTAGAAGAGACCTCAGTGTCCAACCCATACTTGAAAGGAATCCCCATTCTAACGTACCCGGCAAGTAGTCAGCTAACCTCTCCTTGGGACTTCCAAGGAAGGGGAACCTCTAGAGAAAGCCCATTGCTCTTTGGGACAGTTCTAATGGTAGTTCCAATTAGACAACAACTTTCATATCTTTATGTTTTTCAATATCCTTCTTAAACCAAACAGAAGACTTTAGATTTTATCTAATCAGTGCAGAGCATAATGGGATGAAAACCTCTTTGAAAACCTCTCTTAATGCAGCCCAAGGCCACATACATTTTTTTATCTGCCACAGCATACTGGTGGCTGCTATGGAGTGTGCAGTCCACTAAAATCCCCAGCTCATTTTTCAGACAAACTGTTGCCTAACTAGTCCTCTCATCTCGTAACACTGAAGGTGGTTTTTTGAACCCAAGTGTATTTTGTATTTCTCCCTATTGAATTTTATCTTAGCAGATTTAACCCAACAATCTAGCCTGTCAAGATTTCTTTGGCTCTCAACTGTCATGCAATGAGTTAGCTATGTCCAGGGGTATTGTGAGGCTCCAATGAGATAATGGATGTAAAGGGACTATCTAAATCTCAGTTATTATAGGATTATTATTGTTAGACTATAGTTACCAGGTCTTTAGTCCTAGTGATGACTTCATTCCCTGAGCCTTCTACTCCAGCACTACTGTTGAGCTGAAGTAATGATTATGGAGCAATACAGGGTGTGCTGGTAAACAACTGGGCTCAGCAGAGGAAAAAAATGTATGCCCATACACTTTTTAGTTCAAGCTGCATTACTAACAGTTTCTTAAGTCTAGACAATCCACAAAACAATAAATCAAGTCTTGATTTAGCAAACAGCTCTTGTAAGTCAGAGAGAGCTGGTTCCAGTACCTGGCTATACCCCCCAGTCTTGTGTCATTTGCAAATTTGATGAGTATTCTTTCTTTGCCTACAACATTGATGAAAATGTGAAATAGCACAGGGCCAAACACAGATCCTTGAAGCACTCCACTGGAGACCTTCTATCAAGTTGACATATTGAACTATTAATAACTACTCTTAATAGTCCAGATATCCAACCATCTACCGGTTAGGTGGGATGACTAGGCATGATGGGTGAATCCATTGCTAGGCTTGGGTAATTGTGGCTAGACTGGGCCAAGCGGCCTAGTCTGAGAAATGGCACTGGGTAGGACTGGGTGGGCTGCTCTATTTCTGGGCTCTCTCTTTGATGGACAACTGATGTCATTTTACACCTTCTGGTGGATGGTCTTATGCTCTCTTCACCTAGAGGGCCCCAAGGGCAATGATTCTTAGTTTGAAATTGGCTTCTCAGAGCCTCAGCTCTGTGATTAGATTGAGTTCAATCAGTTCTCATAACCTTTCAGGAAACTTGTGTAGATGAACCTCTAGAGACAACAGTGTAGAGGCAGCTAGGCATAGTGGACAGAGCACCAGCATTGCAAATCAGGAGGACCTGAGTTCAAATCCAGCCACAGACACGAGCCATGTGACCCTGGGCAAGTCATCTAACCCCACTGAAGATCCAGACAAAACAGTGACTATAGTCTTGGCCCCCCAAAGCATTCATTGTCCTTCTGACCTCTTCATATTCAACTGAGCTATTTAAGTCTCAGATTCTTTCTAGGGTGGGGAATGTCTGTTTTACATGTGAATACCTTTACATTTCAATGGCTCTGTCTTTCAGCCATCTCTCACCCCACCTTCAGCTTTTGTATTTACATTGTATGACTATTTCTCTCATAAAATACAGCCCTAACACCTAAAACAGGGAAGGATAAATAAAAAAGGAGAACTATAGATCAATACCATTGAGCATTAATTAAAATTTTTTTTCAATAAAAACTGTCATATAGACTGTAGCAATTCATCGAAGAAAGCATTAATGAAAAATATAACGTGATTTTTTAAATATATAGTTTGATGTTATGGTATAAGTGATAGGGCTCCAATATGGATTCACTTAGGCCAAGTGGTGCTAATGACCATAAACATATAAGCAATGACAGAAAGCCTCTACTTTTCTACTGTCCTGACTCATTCTGACCCTGTGTCAAATATATAAATGATCTGGCTCCTGATTAATTGACACCTTTGGCTAACGGCAGTGGCTGTGTGCCAACACCCATTTCTGGGGTCCCTGATTACCAATTTGAACCCTCACCTAATTTCTGGTTCTAATTAGGAAACCCCCTCACCTGAGTCTGGTATTGATAAATGATCTGGAGGGTTTCCCCTCTGTGTCTGGGTCTGATTAGGAATGTCTATTCTCATATCTGGTATTGATTACCTGTTTTCAACCAAGCCGATCTTTAAGGCATAAAATTTCCCTGCTCAGACCCCACTCTGAGCATATATTCCCACTGAGATCTTTGTCATGGTACATATCTCCTTTATATGCCTTTATAACAGTGACTCTGGTCCTACATATGGCCAAATCACTGTTAGTTATACACACACACACACACACACAGACACACACATACACACACACACACACACACACACACACACACACACACACACACACACACACATATATAGAGAGAAAGAGAGCAGCACATGTGTATGCTTTTGTTTTTGCCTGCTTGCTGTGCTACATAGTAATAAATCTCATACTTACACTAACTTTCTGAGTACCATTTTTGGTAAATCCTCAAACCTGAGTCTTTGGTCTAACCTGAGCCATGAAGCTGAATAATAGAATAAATCTTGTTGGATTTATACCAGAGATGTAAGGATGATTCAACATTAGGAAAACAATCAATACAACTAAATATATTGGGGAAAAAATTCTAAACTATATGAATATTTCTTTTTTTCCTCAGTAGTATTTTATTTTTTCCAATCATATGTAAAGATAGATTTCGACATTCATTTTTGTAAAATTTTGAGTTCCAAATTTTCCTCTCTCCCTCCAGCCCTTCCCTCCCTCCTCCCCAAGACAGCAACCAATCACGTTACAATCGTGTTAAACATATTTCCACATTAGTCATGTTGTGAAAGAAGAATCAGAACAAAAGGGAAAAACCCACAAGAAAGAAAAAAAATAAAGTGAAAATGGTATACGTCAATCTGCATTCAGACTCCATAGTTCTTTCTCTGGATCTGGATAGCATTTTCCATCGAGTCTTTTAGAATTCTCTTGGATCATTGTATTGCTGAGAAGAGCTAAGTCTATTATAGTTAATCACCACACAATATTGCTGTTGCTATGTATACTGTTCTCTTTGTTCTGCTCACTTCATTTAACATCAGTTCGTGTAAGGCTTTCCAGGTTTTTCTAAAATCCACCTGCTCATTATTTCTTATAGCACAATAGTATTCCATTACAATCATATACCACAACTTGTTCAGCCATTCCCCAATTTATGGGTATTCTCTCAGTTTCCAATTCTTTGCCACCACAAAAAGAGCTACTATAAATGTTTTTATACATGTGGGTCGTTTTCTCTTTTTTATGATCTCTTTGGGATACAGCCCTAGAAGTGGTATTGCTAGGTCAAAGGGTATGCACAGTTTTATAGCCCTTTGGGCATAGTTCTAAATTGCTCTCCAGAATGGTTGGATCAGTTCACAAATCCACTAACAGTGCATTAGTGTTCCAATTTCCCCACATATTCTCCAACACTTGTCATTTTCCTGTTTTGTCATGTTAGCTAATCTGAGATGTATGAAGTTGTACCTCAGAGTTGTTTTAATTTGCATTTCTCTAATCAAGAATTATTTAGAACATTTTTTCATATGACTTTCTTTCATATAACTTCTTTCTGCCTCTGAAAACCGCCTGTTCATATCTTTAGACCATTTATCAATTGGGGAATGACTTGTATTCTTATATTTAAAATATACATATATATGTATGTATGTATATATGTATTAGAAAAGAGGACTTTATCAGAAATACTGGCTGTAAAAAGTATTTCCCAGCTTTCTGCTTCCCATCTAATCTTGGTTGCATTGGTTTTGTTTGTACAAAAACTTTTTAATTTAACCTAATCAAAATTATGTATTTTACATTTCATAATTCTTTCTATTCCTTGTTTGATCATGAATTCTTCCCTTCTCCATAGATCTGACAGGTAAAGTATTCCTTGCTCTCCTGATTTGCTTATGGTATCATCCCTCATGTCCAAATCATATGCCCATTTTGACCTTATCTTGGTATAGGATGTGAGATGTTGGTCTATGCCCATACTATTTTCTAGTTTTCCCAGCAATTTTTGCGAAATAGTGAGTTCTTATCCCAGAAGCTGGAGTCTTTGGGATGATTAAACAGTAGATTACTATAGTCATTGACTACTGCGTCTTGTGTACCTAACCCATTTCACTGATCACCACTCTGTTTCTTAGCCAGTACCAAGTAGTTTTGATTATTGTTGCTTTATAATACAATTTAAGATCTGGTATGGCTAGGCCACCTTCCCTTGCATTTCTTTTCATTAATTCCCTTGATATTCTGGACCTTTTGTTCTACTAGATGAATTTTGTTATTATTTTTTCTAGCTCTATAAAATAAATTTTAAGTGGAAAGGAAGGAGACTTAGCAGTTCTCAAACTAAACTATGGAGCAGTAGTCATTATTAATAGAGAGGTCAATCAGTGGGACAGATTTGATATAAAGTATATAAAAGCAAGTGTAACAGGAGCCTATGGTTCTGTACATCCAAAGGCCCTGGCTACTCAGGCCTGCATACTTTTGACTGATGAAAACTGGAACATTGTCAGAATCAAGGTATAGACCAATATTTCACACCTTACACCAAGATAAGTTCCAAATAGATACATGACTTTGAAGAAAACATGATATGAAAAAGAAATTAGTGGAACAGGAAGCAATTACTTTTTACATTTTAGATAACAGAAGAGTTAATAACTAAATGGTATTGCAGAACATAAAATGGGCAATTTTGATTACACAAAATGAAAAAGTTTTTGTTTGAACAAAATCAATGCAGCTAAGGGGAAGAGAAGGAGAGTTTTCAATTTTGCAGTGTCTTCATACTGCCTAATCTCTAGCCTCCAGTGGGAGTGCGAAAAGGAGTAGGGAAGTTTCATGTGTCTTCCATCTTGTTGCACAGATTTCCTGTAGGAAGAGGAGAGATTGTACGACTTCCATCCTGTGGTGCCTGCTTCCTGCCTGATCTCTAGCCTCTTCTGGGATTGTGAAGTCCAGAGGTGGGTGTCTTACAATTGTACCTGTACATCTCTTCTCTGATCTTCAGACTCCTGTGGGAAAATAAATGCTCTATTTTTTTTAAATTCAATTTTATTTCGTTTTCAGTCCCAACTTCTCTCCTCCCTTTCCCCCATCCATTGAGATGGCAAGAAAAACAAAACTCATCACAAATGTGTATAATCATGCAAAACAAGTTCCCACACTATCTATGTTGAAAGAAAGAAAGAAGTGAAAAGAGAGGAGAAGAAAAGGAAGAGAAAAGAAAAGAAAATATGCTTCAATCTGCTCTCTGAGTCCATTAGCTCTTTATCTGGAGATAGGCAACATGTCTCATCATGAGTCTTTTGAAATTGTGGTGGATCATTGTGTTGATCAGAGTTTTCATAAGCCTTTCATAATCTTTATAATATTGCCGTTACTGTGTAAATTGTTCTCTTGGTTCTGCTCAATTCACTTTGCATCAGTTCATATAAATCTTCCCAGGTTTGTCTTAAATCATCCCCTTCAGAATTGCTTACAACTCAATAGTATTCTATCACATTTATATACTATAACATGTTAAATCATTCCCCAATTAATGGGCATCCCCTTAATTTCCATTTCTTCTCCACCACAAAAAAGAATTGCTGTAAATATTTTTGTATATGTGGGTTCTTTTTTTCTTGATCTCTTTGGATTATAGACCTAGTAGTGGTATTGCTAGGTTAGAGGGCATACACATTTTAATAGCTTTTGGGACATTGTTCCAAATTACTTTCTATAATGGCTGGACTGGTTCACAGCTCCAACAACCTTACATTGATATACCTGTTTTCCCATAGCTCTTCCAGTGTTTGCTATTTTCCTTTTTTCTTAATTTTGCCAACCTGATGGGTGTGGAATAGTACCTCAGAGTTTTAATTTGCATTTCTCTAGTTATTAGTGATTTCGAGCATTTTTTCATGACTATACCTTGGAATTCTTCCTTTTGAAAACTGTCTGTTCCTATCCTCTAATAGAAGCGGATCAAATGGGGAATGGCTCTTATTCTTATAAATTTGACTCAGTTCCCTATATATCTAAGAAAAGAGACCCTTATCAGAGAAATTTGATGTAAAGATTTTCCTCAGTTTTCTGTTTCTTTTCTAATTTTACCTGTATTATAGGTTTTGTTTGTGGAAAAAAACCTTTTAATTTTATATAATCAAAATTGTCCATTTTACCTATTTTTTGGTTTTGAAAACTCCCTTTCCATAGATCTGACAGGCAAGTTTCTCTGTTGGTATATGGTATGAGATATCAGTCCATATCTAGTTTCTGCCAGATTCTTTCCCAGCTTTCCCAACAGTTTTGTCCAATAGTGAGTTCTTGTTCCAATAGCTGGGATTTTTGAGTTTATCAAAGACTGGGTTACTGAACTTATTTGCTTTCATATATTGCATAACTAATCTTTTCATTGATCAACCCATTTCTTACCTAGTACAGTCAGTTCTACTATGATTGTTTCAAAAATGCAAATTTATTCTAATGCAATTGATATGTTGGGAATATTTTGGAAGCATAACGCAAATTTCTAGTTTGTGTATATGCAATTTCTTCCATGAGAAATAGTGAAAATGTAGAAAACCATTCACAAGCTGCAAACCTTCTAACTCCCACTCTCACAAGCAAACCTCAGGCCTTCTTTCAAGGTAAAATGCCATATTTATTATGCTTCTGCTAGTGTAATAGGAGTTGTGGGCAGAGGGCTGGTTTGTATTCCACTCCTGCCCCCCTTCTACCACAGAGCTTGAGGCCCAGAGTTGTTCATGACTTTGCCAACCTGACCTAGCAATGGGAACCAGGACACAGGCCAAGCAGCAGCCTGAGTCCATGGCCTCTACCACTTATTATTGTAGTATTAATTTATTTCTTAACCACTTAACATATATAAAACTGCTACTATTTTATTAGGATCTTATATCTTTAAAAATGTATCACTGATTTTAATCATTAGTTCCTAACTCCATTTTCCCCATAAGCTCTGTTGTTTTTATTGTGCAATTTTGTATAGTGTGGTATTTTTTGGGACCATATGTGTCACATTATAGCAGAATTGAATATACTAAATTATTTTGATGATTATGGCTTTGTAGTGTAGTTTGAGATCTCCCTTCCTTCCCATTGTTTTTTCGTTGATTCCCTTGATATTCTTGGCAGTTTGTTCCTTCAGATGAATTTGTTATTACTGTTTCTAACTCTATAAAGTAATCCTTTGGTAGTTTGATTGGCATGTCACTAAATAACTCAATTAATTTAGGTGGTATTGTCAATTTTATTATATTGGTTTAGCCAACCCATGAGCAATTAATATTTCTCCAGTGTTATTCCATCTTGCCAGGCTCCTGATGCTGAGGTGTGGGAGAGGATGCCATTTTATCAAGTCTTCAACTTAGTTTCCTGCCTTTGGGAGAGTATCAACTTCATCTGCTCCAAGTTCCTGCTCCTTTCATCTGAACTGTCCAAGGATTTGAATGATCCCACCTCAAGTCACAATACGATTGACTTTGAAAGTCTCCCTAAATTTTTCACTGGATGATCAGCAAACTCCTACCTTGTCGTATTCTCCACATCCCATTGATTTTGAACACCTGTAGGTCATCATCTAAACCCCATGCACCATCCCCAACTACCTTATTTCCATCCCCTCAATGCCCTTAACCCAAAGCCCCAAACCAAATACCATTCACCTCTTCTAATGTGCTCTCTGGAATGCCTGCTCCCTAGGCAACAAACTTACTTACATCTTAAATCTTTCTCTTTCCTATTACTTCCATGTTCTGGCTATCACTGAGACCTGGCTCTTTTCTTCCAAGCTTTCTTGGTCACACTTTATAGCACTGGTTGCACTTTCACTCATTCCCTTTGACTCCGTCATCATAGGGTGGGGGGAGAGTTGGAGTACTCCTTGCTCCCCATCGCCACTTCCAGGTTTTTCCTCTACCACCATTACTAATTAATCTCTCATCCTTTAAGGCTCATAAAGTTCATATCTAACAACCAATAAAAATCCTGGTAGCTGTTGTCCTCCAACTTTCAGGACATTTCCCTTCCTTCCTAAATGAATTCAGTAGCTGGATCAAAATCTTTCTTTACTCCTCAACTCCTGCCCCCTTGCTTCAACATACATATTGTTGATACACTCTCAAACACTGTAACCTCATAGTTCTTCAACTTACTCATTTCTCATGACCTACTCCTCCACGCCACCTCAGTCATCCACAAAGATGATCATACCTTTGATCTCGCAGTCACTCACAAATGCTCTACTTTCATGTTCAAGAACTCTGAAATTCCCTTCTGTTATCACAATCTATTGGCTTTCTACCTCTCCCTCTGCCTTCCCATACCAAACTCTGCTCTTTATCCATACCGTGACTTTGATTACTCAACCTCTCAATTCTCTTCCAGGCCATGCCTCCTACATTAGCCAAACTCTCCTCCTTTTCCCATCTTGATCCTTTGGTGAACTAGTTAAATTCTACACTATTCTCTTCTCTCTAGCCACCTTATCAAATCTCAGATATACCAAGCCTTAGCCTTGGATCACTCCCACCATCTGTTGCCTTTGCCATGAGCTCTCTCTTTGCCATCTCATATTACTCATATGCCTTCTGGCACTATCTCCTCCTTCCCTCCTGTTTCACACAAAGAAGTGGCCCTTCTCCTTGGCAAGGCAAACCCCTCTTTTTGCACAAGTGATCACATTCCATCCTGTTTTCTCCAATAGATTGCCCCTCTATCATACACACTCTCTCACTTATATTCAATCTCTCCCTGTCTACTGGATTATACCCCACTGCCTACAAACTTGACCAGATCTTCCCCCATCCTCAAAACATCCTCACTTGATCTATCTATCTGTGCTAATATTGTCCTGTATCTCCTTCACATTTTGTGGTGGAAAGTCCTTGAGAATGCTGCCTACAATAGGTGCTTCTACTTCCTTTCATCTCACTCTCTTTTTAACTCTCTACAATCAACCTTCTGACTTCATCAGCCAAAACTGCTATCTCCAAAGTTGCCAGTGATCACTTAATTGCCAAATCCATTGGCCTTTCCTCAATCTTTATTCTTCTTGACCTCTCTGTAGCTTTTGATATTATCAATAACCCTCTTTTCCTTGATACTCTCCTCTCTCTAGCTTTTCAGGGCACTACTCTCTCTTGGTTCTCCTCCTACCTATCAGACCACTCTTTCTCCGTATCCTTTGCTGGATCCTCACCCAGATCATTCCTTCTAGCTAGCAGTTGCACAGGGCTCTGCCTGGGCCTTCTTCTCTTCTTCCTCCATACTATTTCACTTGGTGATCTCATCAGGTTCCATGGATTTCATGACCTATGCTGGTGATTCTCAAATCTAGCTATCCTGCCACAATTTCTCTGTTGATGTCTAATGTCTTGTCCTAACTGCCTTTCAGACATCTTAAACTGGATGTCCAGTAGATATCTTAAACTCAATATGTCCAAAATAGAATTTATTATCTCTTCCCCTAATCCCTGCCCCCATCCTACCTTCTCCATTCAGAGGGCAACACCATCCTCCCAGTCCCTCAGGCTCAAAACCTAAGAATCTTCCTGGATTCCTAACTATATCTCACCCCCATAACTATATCCAATCTCCATATCCAAGGCCTGTCAATTTCACCTTAGTAGTGTCTTTTGAATATTTTTCCTTTTCTCCTCTGACTCTGTCATCACCCTGGCACGGGCCCTCATCACTTCATACCTGGATCATTGCAGTAGCTGCTGATGGGTCTGCCAGCTTCAAGTCTGTCCCAACTCCAACCTGTCCTCCATTCAGCCACCAAAGTGATTTTCCTAAAGTACAGGTTTGATGATGCTCACCCTGATTCAGTAAACTCCAGTGGCTCTCTATTGCTTCCAGGATCAAATAAAAAATGGCATTCAAAGTCCTTTATGACCTGCCCCTCCTCCTCCCTTTCTAGTCTTCCTACACCTTACTACCCTACACATACTTTTTAATCCAGTGACACTGGCCTCCTGGCCATTTTATGAACAAGACCCTCCTTCTCTCAGCTGTGGGCATTTTCTCTGGCTGTTCCCTACACCTGGAATGTTCTCTCTCCTTCACTCTAACTACTGACCTCCCTGGCTTTCCTTAAGTCCCAACTAAAATCCCATCTTCTTCAGGAAACCTTCCACAACCTCTCTTAATTCTAGTGTCTTCCCTCTGTTAATTATTACCTATTTATCCTGTACATA
This sequence comes from Trichosurus vulpecula, assembly GCF_011100635.1. Taxonomy (NCBI): domain Eukaryota; kingdom Metazoa; phylum Chordata; class Mammalia; order Diprotodontia; family Phalangeridae; genus Trichosurus; species Trichosurus vulpecula. The sequence continues at coordinate 2,466,228 of NW_023494378.1, forward strand.
GCTCGTTTGTACATAGTTGTTTGTTTGTACACAGTTGTTTACATGCTATCTCCCCCATTAGATCTTGAGCTCCTCAAGGGCAGGGATAATCTTTTGCCTTTCTTTGTATCCCCAGGGCTTAGCACAGTGCCTGACACATAGCAGGTGCTTAATTAGGGCTTATTGGCTAACTAATTAAAATTAGAAGGGAAGCAGTTAATTGGGAAATTTTTGCAACAAGCTTCTCTGATAAAGGTCACATTTTCAGTACACACACACACACACACACACACTCAACTAATTAAATTTTATAAGACAAAAAGCCTTTTCCCAAAGGTCAAATGAGAAATAGTCAAAGGAAATGTACGGTCAATTTTCTTTTTTAAAAATTTTTTTAAAATTTTAGACAAATACTAAAACTTAAAATACATAAGAAAAAAGAAATGTTATAAACTCAAATATTAAACTTAAATATGAAATAAAAAAAGAAAAAATATGTCATGTGCACAACAGAACATAGGAGATGATTCAGAATGTATAGCAATAACTTATCATTTCAAGAAAGCCTATATATTAAATACTGTGTGTTGTGTTGAAAGCTGTCCATCTTCTCTTTGCTTCCCTGTAGGTTTTCTTTTGTTCTCTGCTGTATACTTTTTACTTTGTTCTTTTTCCCCCTTTCCTCCCCCCTACCCACCACCCCAAGGCTACAATTGAGTATGGATATATTTATACATAGGTATCGATATATACATACACATATACATATACATACGAATACATATATACATATGCTGTTCCTAAGAGATTCCACTCCTAATCTTGTTTTTTATGTTTGTGCATATCTCTTTTTTCCTATCTCTCCTAACTCCTCTACTTTACTTCTACCTTCTACCTTGCCCTCCTATTACTTAACCCACTCCCACTCCAGCAATTCCTCCCTTATCCTCCCATTCCCCTAAATCTAAACACCTTTTTATACACCTCTTTTAACCTATTGCCTCACACATCCCTCTAAAGATCCCTCCTTTATCCTGTCCCTCCTCCCAATCCCGTTAGAGTTTTATTTCTTTCTAAATTTGGAAGACTTTTATACTCTTCTAAATGTATATGTATTTCCCCCTCTTAAACCCATTCCCAATGAAAGTAGGTTTCCAGAACTAACAAACCCCTTCCCCCATCTTATTCCTCTGTATTGGTTCTTCCTCTTGCATCTCATCTGGTTTTTTTTTTAATTTATTTATTTATTTTTGGTTTACAACATTCAGTTCCACAAGCTTTTGAGTTTTAAATTTTCTCCCCCTCCCTCCATTCCCCAAGAGGGTGTGCAATCTGATATAGGCTCTACATAAACATGCATATTAAACATATTTTCACATTAGTCATGTTGAAAACTAATGGAATGAACCATGAGAAAGAAGAAACAAAACAAAACAAAAGAGAGAGAGAGAGCAAATAGTATGCTTCAATCTGCATTCAGACACCGTAATTCTCTCTCTGGATGTGGATAGCACTTTCCATCATGAGCCTTTTGGAGCTGTTGTAGAACCTTGCATTGCTGAGAAGAGCCAAGTCTATCAAAGTTAGTCATCGCACAATGTGTCTGTAACTGTGTACAATGTTCTCTTGGTTCTGCTCCCCTCACTCAGCATCAGTTCATATAGCAGGTTTTCCTGAAGTCTGTCTATTCATCATTTCTTATAGCACAATAGTATTCCATTACATTCATATACCAGAATTTGTTTTAGCCATTCCCCAACTGATGGGCAACCCCTCAGTTTCAATTCTTTGCCACCACAAAAAGAGCTGCTATAAATGTTGTTGTACATGTGGGTCCTTTTCCCATTTGTGTGATCTCTTTGGGATATAGCCCTAGAAGTGGTATTGCTAGGTCAAAGGGTATGCACATTTTTATAGCGCTTTGGGCATAGTTCCAAATTGCTCTCCAAAATGGTTGGATCAGTTCACAACTCCAGCAACAATGCATTAGTGTCCCAATTTTCCCACATCTTCTCCAGAAGTTATAGCTTTCCTGTTTTGTCATGTTAGCCAATCTGACAGGTGTGATGTGGTACCTAAGAGTTGTTTTGATTTGCATTTCTCTAATCAACAGTGATTTAGAGCATTTTTTCATACAACTATAGATATATGTAATTTCTTCCTTTGAAAACTGTCTGTTGTTATCCTTTGACCATTTCTCAATTGGGGAATGACTTGTATTCTTATAAATTTGACACAGTTTTCTATATATTTGAGAAATGAGGCCTTTATCAGAGACATTGGCTTCAAAAATTCTCTCCCAGTTTTCTGCTTCCCTCCTAATCTTGGTTTCATTGGTTTTGTTTGTACAAAAACTTTTCAATTTAATGTAATCACAATTATCCATTTTGCATTTCATAATGTTCTCTATCTCTTGTTTGATCATAAATTCTTCCATTCACTGTAAATCTTACAGATAAACTATTCTTTGCTCTCCCAATTTGCTTATAGTATCAGCCTTTACATCTGAATCGTGAACCCATTTTGACTTTATTTTAGTATGTGGTGTAAGATATTTCTCTATGCCCAGTTTCTGCCATACTATTTTCCAGTTTCCCAAGCTGTTTTTGTCAAATAGTGAGTTCTTATCCAAGAGGCTGGAATCCTTTGGTTTATCAAACAGTAGATTACTGTAGTCATTGACTACTGCATCTTATGTAGTTAATCTATTCCACTGATCCACCACTCTATTCCTTAGCCAGTACCAAGTAGTTTTGATGATTGCTGCTTTGTAATACAATTTAAGATCTGGCATGGCAAAGCCACCTTACCTAGCATTACTTTTCATTAATTCCCTTTATATTCTGGACCTTTTGCTCTTCCAGATGAATTTTGTTGTTATTTTTTCTAGCTTTATAAAATATTTTTTTGGTAGTTTGATTGGTATGGCACTGAATATGTAAATTAATTTAGGTAGAATTGTCATTTTTATTGTATTAGCTCGGCCTATCCATGAGCAACTGATGTTTTTCCAATTGTTTAGATCTGACTTTATTTGTGTGAAAAAATGTTTTGTAGTTGTGTTCATATAGCTCCTGAGTTTCTTTAGGCAGGTAGACTCCCAGATATTTTATAATATCTACAATAACTTCAAATGGAATTTCTCTTTCTATCTCTTGCTATTGGGCTTTGTTACTAATATATAGAAATGCCAAGGATTTATGTGGGTTTATTTTATATCCTGTGACTTTGCTAAAGTTATTTATTATTTCAAGTAGTTTTTTACTTGCTTCTCTAGGATTCTCTATGTATATCATCATATCATCTGCAAAGAGTGATAGCTTTGTTTCTTCTTTGCCTATTCTAATTCCTTCAATTTCTTTTTCTCCTCTTATTGCTATAAGCTAACATTTCTAGTACCATATTGAATAACAGTGGTGATAATGGACATCCTTGTTTCACCCCTGATCTTATTGGAAATGCTTCTAGCTTATCCCCATTACATATAATACTTGCTACCTAAAGTAGATGCTACTTATCATTTTAGGGAAGAGTCCATTTATTCCTGTGCTCTCTAGTGTTTTTAAGAGGAATGGGTGTTGTATTTTGTGAAAAGCTTTTTCTGCATCTGTTGAGATAATCATATGGTTTCTGTTTGTTTTGTTGTTGATATGATAAATTATACTGATAATTTTCCTAATATTGAACCAGCATTGCATTCCTGGTATAAATCCTACCTGTTCATAGTGTATTATTCTTGTGATAAGTTGCTGTAATCTTTTTGCTAATATTTTATTTAAAATTTTTGCATCTATACTATTAGGGAAATTGATTTATAATTTTCTTTCTCTGTTTTGGCCCCTCCTGATTTAAGTATAAGTACCATGTTTGTGTCATAAAAATAATTTGGTAGGAGTCCTTCTTTGTCTATTTTCCCAAATAGTCTATATAGTATATTAGGAAGGCAGAATTTATGATTTCAAAGAGAATCTCATATGTGCCTAAAAGGTCCAGAACCGCAGGGTATAAGGAATTCTCTAGGCAGAAGGCAGGAGAACTAAAGCATGTATTTACACTCCACAGTAACAAGCCCACAAACCAGCGTCCCCTTTTTGATATTTTCATCAAAAGCTTCCAGGCCCAATAAGTCCACCTCACAAGGGTAACCAGGAGGCCACAGAGAAGTGAGATAGTATAAGGCAAAATCGTATACATGCTTCCCCTCTATGGTAAGAAGATTATCCACTGGCTTCCAGTCAGCTCTGCTACCAGCAGCTCAGCTTCGGCTGTAGGCGTCTCTGGCTCCAACCGGAAAAGGAAAGGAGATCTTCAAGCTGTCCTCTCCCCTCTTATAGAGTTTTTGACATCATCAAGTGCCACCTGAGTGACCAGGGCCGATTGGTTCTTGACTTGGCCCCTCCCCCTAGCGTAGACCAGGTTAACACACCTCCCCTCAGCCAGCCCCATGTCTCATCACACAGGAAGTTCTCTGATTCCTGACATGGTCGCTGGGCTTCCTTCCCCGGAAGAGCAAGCCCCAGTGTCCAGGGAAGCTCAATGAGGTAAGCTGAGTCATTCAAAGAAAACAAAGTCCATTCTGGTTACATATAGTATTGGAATTAATTGTTCTTCAGATGTTTTATAGAATTCGTTTGTAAATTCATCTGGCCCTGGAGATTTTTTCTTAGGGAGTTCATTGATGGTTTGTTCAATTTCTTTTTCTGAGGTGGGGTTATTTAAGCTATTTTACTTCCTCTTCTGTTAATCTGAGCAATTTATATTTTTGTAAATATTCATCCATTTCACTGAGCTTGTCAAATTTATGGGCATAAAGTTGGGCAAAATAGTTCCTAATGATTGCTTTAATTTTCTCTTCATTGGTGTTGAATTCACCCTTTTCATTTCTGATACTGGTAATTTGGTTTTCTTCTTTCTTTTTTTAAATTAACTAAAGGTTTATCTATTTTATTAGTTTTTACATAAAACTAGCTCTTAGTTTTATTTATTAGTTAGTTTTCTTCATTTCAGTTTATTGATCTCCTTTGGTTTTCAGTATTTCTAATTTGGTATTTAATTGGGGATTTTTAATTTGTTCTTTTTCTGGCTTTTTTAGTTGCATGCCCAATTCTTGAACTTCATTTGTATAAGATGATTACTTTTTTAGCTGTTCTTGAAAGGTTTTACTTTTTGAAGTCATGTCATACATCCACCCCAATCTTTCTTATAAGCCATGTAATTACTAGTAACAATCTTGGACATAGGTTTTATATTTTCCATACATAAAAGGTAGACATTCCACCCTTATTTAGTCCCTTGTAATTGGTCATTGGTATGTATGTATATTATATTTCTCTTGGCTCTTGTATGTCAAATCTTCTGTTGAGTTGAGGGTTTTTTTTAACAGAATCCTGAAAGTCTGGCAGTTGATCAAATGTCCATTTTTTCATTCAGAATTATGCTTAGCTTTGCTGGTATGATATTTTTGGCCAGAGGCCCAGTTCTTTTGCTCTTTGATATACAGTGTTCCAAGACCTGCGATCTTTTAGTGTTGCAACACTAGGTCTTGTGTGATTCTAATTGTGGTGCTGTCATATATAAATTGTTTTTTTCTTGTTGCTCTGGGATTGATCTGGGAGTTTCAGAATTTAACTACAATATTTCTGTGAGTTTTCCTTATAGGATCTCTTTCAGGTGGTTATCAGTGGATTTTTTTTATTTGTACTTTCCCTTCTTGTTCTAATGCTTCAGGACAACTTTCTTTAATTATTTCTTGTATTATTGTGTCAAGATTCTTTTTTTTATTAGAACTTTCAGGTAGTTCAATTATTCTTACATTTTCTCTTCTTGATCTGTTCTCTAGATCCATTGTTTTTCTTATGAGATGTTTCACATTATCTTGTATTTTTTCATTCTTTATATTTTCATTTTTTATTTCTTCATCTCTTGTAATGTTGCTGGCTTCCCCTTGCCCAATTCTGTTTTCAAGGAGTCATTTTCTTCCTTAAGATTCCATATCTTCTTTCCTATTTGGTTGACTTTCTTGTCATAATCTTCCTGTCTTCCTTGTATTATTCTTATTTTTCTTTTTAATTTTACCCCAATCTCTCTCATTTGATTTTAAAAGTCTTTTTAAAGTACTTCAATGAATTCTTTTGGGCAGGTGACCATTTGACATTACTCTTTGGAGTAGAAGAGGATTTCTTTGTTTCAGTATCCTCCTCTGAAGATGAACCCTGGTCTTCTCTATTCCCATAGAAGCTTTCTACGGTTGGATTCTTTCTCCTTTGCCTGTGTATTTTTTGGTAATAATTTAGTCTTTATAATCACATCTAGTCCTGAGGTATGGGAAATGGTGCCTCTGGCTTCTGATCCTCTTCAGTTTTTCCCTCTGACCTTGAACTCACCAAGACCTCCAACCTCCTGTAAGTGCCCACAGTCAGTAGTGACCCCACCCCACTGTTTCTGCACTTACCAGGCATGTGCTGGTTCCTTCTCACCCCTGCTGCTACCCACAGCACAGCTGGGTCTGGCATTCCTTGTTAGCAGAGGTTCCCCAGATCTTCCCAACTTATATATCTAACTCCCATCACTATCCCAGGGGTAAAATTCCTGTAGCTGGGGCCGAGGCAGCCTCTCAAACCAACTAACCCCAGAGCTTGCTGCTTGTTGTTTAAGCGGCTTGTGGCTTGTTGTTAAAGGAGACCCTAGCCTGGAGATGTTTACTCTTCACAGGGAGGAAATTTCATCCTGGGATTTTTCTTTAGGTCTTCTCCCATTGTCCCAAGAGAAGCCCTGTCCTGCACCTACTCTTATTTGTTTTCACAGCTCTATGTTCACCCAGAGGTGCTATTTTATCTCTTTTGTGGAGGAAAATCTTGAGAGCTTGAAATTTTCTGATCTACTCTGCCATCTCCCCAAAATTCTCTCTCAGTCAGTTTTCTAAGGAAGAAACTCAAGCTTCAATAACTATATGGAAAATGTTCCAAATGACAAATAATTAGAGGAATGCAAATTAAAAATTTCTGAGTTTCTACCTCACACCCATCAGATTGGCAAAAATGACTAAAAGTGTTGGAGGAACTTTGGAAAAAAAAACATTTTAGTGCACTGTTGGTGGAGCTACGAATTGGTCTAGCTCTAGCCTATCTGGAAAGTAATTTGGAATTATGCCCAAATAGTGACTAAACTGTTCATATCCCTTGACCAAGTAAGTACTGGGCTTATATGCAAAAAAGGTCTAAGAAAAAGGAAAAAGACCCTTTTATAACAGCTCTTGTAGGGGCTGGCAAACAAGTAGAAACTAAGGGGATTCCCAACAATTGAGGAATGATTGAACAAATCATAGTATGTAAATAGAATGAAAATTTATTGTACTAAAAAGCAATGAAGAGAAACCTGGGGAGACTTGTATGAACTGGTGTAATAGCAATTTAGATTTGAAGATCTTTCCTACCCATTAATAGGCCATGTGACCTGCTTAAGTCACAGGAAGCCTAAGTCACATTTGGTGGGAGGAATTTGCTGAGAGGAAAAGGAAGCTGTATCACAGGAAATGCTGAGAGAACCGTTATGGCTGTTAATGGCCATTAATGATAGAACTGAGGTAAAGAAAGTCGACCTGTGATAGCTGTACTGTGAGTTTTGTGGGAAGGTCCCAGCAGGGGGTCAGAGAGGTTTTGGGATGGCAAGGTTCCATGTTGCGATATTGTGTTTTAAGTTCCTCGTTGTTATGATAAAGTAGGCTCACTGGTTGTAGGAGCTCGTTGTTTGGTTACAGGATATGGTTATCTGGTGTCTGAATAAATGTTTTACTTCCACCTTCTATATGGAGAGTCTTTCATACTTTGCAATACAGAACTAAATAGGCATATTCACGATTATCACTGATGTTGTGTTTATTGTCTTGCTGTTACAACTGGTGTGGCGTGAAGTGAGAACCAGTAGAATAGTATGATAACAACAACACTGGAAACATTAACTGCTTTGAAATACTTAGGAACTCTGATCAACACGATGGCCAACCACAGTTAAAAATGATGAAATAAGCTACTTATTTTCTGACAAACAGGTGATGGACAGAAAGAGAAAAAATATTACTATAGCTGACCAATGTGGGAATTTGCTTTGCTCAACTATGCATATTTTTACAAGCATTTTTTTTGTCCTTTTTAATGATGTGTGGAGGCAGGAAGGAGAGAAATTAAATTTTTGTTTAGTAAAAATATTAACAAAAAACACAGCGAGATTGCTGACAGTGACTGAACAATCATACCTGCCAATTCTTTCAGGACTAGGTTACTTTAATCCAACAAAGATGGCTATTAGTCAATGTTATGTTATCATTTTCAGTGAACAGGCCATTTTCCTTGACAGAGAAAACTGAAGCAAAATAACAATTGAGCCACCTTGTGTGTTGGCAATCAAAATGGGCTCTTAGCACTTAGTTCAACCAAGCACCCTTCAAGAGTTTGGCCTTTGTTTCCTTGATTAGATTGGGAGTCCTTGGTGACCTCCCTGCCCCAGGGGAGGGCCTAGCTGACATGGGTTTGAGTGACATATTTGGGACATCAGAGGCTTTTAGACCACATGGGTTTAAGTCGCCTCTTTGTGATGATTTCAGGTCCCGTGGGTGAGTGGCATGTGTGACTCACCCTTGACCCTGAAAAAGATATAAAACCAGGGGTTGGCTTTCTATTTTTCGGAGCTCTTACCCACAGCCATGGTGCAATGCATGACTGTGGGCCAGCCCTTGTTATGAGCTCCCGGGCTGAACCTAGATGTTGGTAACTATGAATTGTATTTGGTCTGTCTGTTGATGTTTATAATTTGTTTGTATTTGCTCTGAAGTTCAGGGTGCTGGCTTTTCCCCCTGAACTGAGTGATATTTGTATGCTGGATTAAAGTAAACTTGTCAACCCCTTAATGTTGCTTTCCTTAGTAAAGCAGATCAAAAGAACATGGGCTTTTGCAGCATTCTGTGAGCTCATTGTTGTTGACTTTACATACCCTCACAGCAGCTGCTAGCTGGGTTGTTGAAACACCTTGTCTTCTCTCTGTTGTTGCTATTGACCCATCCAACCTACTCAGTTTTCCTGTCCCTTCTTTGATTCTCTTCTCTTACAATATTTAGCCAAAAAGTTCTTTTGGTTGTCTTTAGCTTTCTTCAGCAACCTTTGCTTGCCTGATACCATTTTTTCAGGACCACGCTATGCTCTTATGTTCATTCTTCATTACCTGTCCTTGCTTCCATATTCTGTACATATCTTTAAAATATTAGTTTGGTGAGTTCTCTGTGCAACTACATTTCCTCATATTCATTGTCTTCCTTTTAGTAGAATTGTTACCTTTTGTATTTGCTGACTTTCATTCTTAAGTATTTCCCATCCCTGCTATAATGATTTGCCCTCTATAATTTTTGTCCAAGGGGTCCTATCTGGCCTTCCTTTGAACTCCTTAAAATAAATTATCCTGCCTTTCCGCGCTGTCCCGAAGAGGGTTCCATACGGCGTTGTTCTCGGTTTCCGTCGTAACTTTAAAGGGAAACTTTCACAATGTCCGGAGCCCTGGATGTCTTGCAGATGAAGGAGGAGGATGTCCTCAAATTTCTTGCTGCAGGAACCCATTTGGGTGGCACCAATTTGGACTTCCAGATGGAACAGTATATCTACAAAAGGAAGAGTGACGGTATCTACATCATTAACTTGAAGAGAACTTGGGAAAAGCTTTTGCTGGCAGCTCGTGCTATTGTTGCCATTGAAAACCCAGCCGATGTTAGTGTCATCTCCTCCAGGAACACTGGCCAGCGAGCTGTTCTGAAATTTGCTGCTGCCACTGGCGCTACACCTATTGCTGGACGTTTCACATCGGGCACCTTCACTAACCAGATTCAGGCAGCTTTCAGGGAGCCTCGCCTCTTGGTGGTCACTGATCCTCGGGCAGATCACCAGCCTCTGACTGAAGCATCGTATGTTAACCTCCCAACCATTGCACTGTGCAACACAGACTCTCCACTTCGCTATGTGGATATTGCCATTCCATGTAACAACAAGGGGGCTCACTCAGTGGGTCTGATGTGGTGGATGCTGGCCCGTGAAGTCCTGCGTATGCGTGGTACCATCTCTCGTGAACACCCGTGGGAGGTTATGCCTGATCTTTACTTCTACAGGGATCCAGAGGAGATTGAAAAGGAAGAGCAGGCCGCAGCTGAGAAGGCAATGACAAAGGAAGAGTTTCAGGGTGAATGGACCGCACCTGCCCCAGAATTCACTGCTACTCAGCCGGAGGTGGCAGATTGGTCTGAGGGAGTACAGGTGCCATCTGTGCCCATTCAGCAGTTCCCCACCGAAGATTGGAGTGCTCAGCCGGCTACTGAGGACTGGTCTGCGGCTCCTACTGCTCAGGCCACTGAATGGGTAGGAACTACAGAGTGGTCTTAAGTTTTGCCCCAGATGCTCTAATAGTGTTGGAAAAATGCTGATGGAAAATAAACATTGGTTTCTTACAAAAAAAAAAAATTATCCTGAAATCTAGGATGCATGTCAGACTATGTTGGGCTTTCCTTTCCTTTATATTTTTTCTTTCTTTTAAAAATTTTTATTAAGCATTCTTAGCAATAAAATGATTTAAAAATACAAATGTCCACTTAAAATCCTATACACTTACATTATTTTTAATAACTATTTCTCTATTGTCAACAACTTTAATATCAATAGCAGTCCTGCCCAAACAAGTTGGTGAATTGAAATACTTTTTTAGTAACAAAATGATGCAGTATGTTTTCACCGTTTCCCTTTGGCAGTGTATTTCAGAACCTCAGGTTTCATTCAGAGCACTACCACAGTACAACAATGAATTCTATTGAAACAAATGTGGTGTTTCATAGCAAAAAATTTTTAATTGATCTATACCCCTCACTAATAATCCCCTATTCCTTTCCCTTTCACATTGAACAAATGAAACTTGAAAAATAAAGCCTTTGATACATAGCTTCATTGTCTAGGAAAACTAATCCTCACATTGGCACCATCTTAAAATATTTCTCTTTCTGCATGTTAAACTCATCGCCTCTCTGGCAGGAGGTGAGTGGCATGTTTCAGTTTTATTCTTTTAGACTTACTGTGTTGATCATAGTTCTAAAGGCTCGCAAAGTTATTTTTCTCTGTAAGGTCCTTATTATACAAATTGTTCTGTTCTGTTCACTTTAATCTGTATCACTTCATAGAAATCTTCCTAGTTTCTTCTGGAATGGTTTCATCACTTCCTATAGCATAATAATATTCCATTACGTTAATATGCCATAATTTATTTAGCCATTCCCCAGTAGAAAGACACCCCATTAGTTTCCAGGGTTACCCAAGTCATAGTGGAGAGTTCTGACAAAACATGACCCACTGGAGAAGAAAATGGCAAATCACTCCAGTGTCTTTGCCAGAAAAACCCTTGGACAGTACTAAAATGATAAAAGAGATGACATTGGAAGATGATCCCTTGTATCAGCAAGGCAAGATCTTTAATCACGATTAGCACCACATCCATTCAGGTCAGAAGGTGTCCAATATGCTACTGGGAAAGAGTGGAGGCCAGTTACAAGTAGCTCCAGTAAAAATGAAGTGGTTGGACCAAAGCCAAAAGGAAGCTCAGCTATGGATGCAACTGGTGGTGAAAGGGAAGTCTGATGCTGTAAAGATCAATATTACACAGGAACCTGGAATGTGAGATCCATGAACCAAGGTAAGCTGGATGTGGTTAAATGGGAGCTGGAAAGATTAGACATTGACATCTTGGGTGTCAGTGAATGTAAATGGATGGGAATGGGTGAGTTTATTTCAAAAGATCATTACATATACTGCTGTGGACAAGAAGCCCTTGGAGCAAATGGATTAGTCAATGCTCATTGACTATTATTGATTCATAGTCAATAAAAGGGTGAGAAAAGCAGTGCTGAGGTATAATCTCAAAAATGATAGAATTATATCTATTTGAATCCAAATCAAACCATTTAACATTACAGTAAGACAAGTCTGTGCTCCAACCACTGACCCCCAAAGAGGCCAAAATTGATCAGTTCTAATGAAGACGTACAATATCTTCTAGAAACGACATTAAAAAGATGTCACCTTCTTCATAGAGGATTGAAATGCCAAAGTAAGAAATCCAAGGACAATTGGAATAAGAGGCAAGTTTGGCCTTAGAGTACAAAATGAAGAGGGGCAGAGACTAATAGTGTTTTGTCCAGATTAATTCACTGGTCATAGAAAATGCTCTTTTTCAACAACCCAAAAGGTGACTCTACACGTGGACATCACCAGATGGGTAATATTGAAAACAAATTTATTATATACTTTGCAGCCAAGGTGGAGAAGCTCTATACAGTAAGTTAAAATAAGACCTGGAGCTGACTGTGACTCAGACCATGAGCTTCTTATTGCAAAATTCAGACTTAAATTGAAGAAAGTAGGGAAAACCAATAGACCATATGGGTATGACCTAAATAACATCCCTTATCAATGTGAAGTGGAGGTGATGGATAGATTTAAAGGATCAGATCTGGTAGATAGGGTGCCTAAAGAACCATGGACAGAGGTTCACAATATTGTGCAGGAGGCAGCAATGACAAAAAAAACCATTCCGAAGAAAAAGAAGAGCAAGAAAGCAAAATGGCTGTCTGACAAGGCTTTACAAATAATTGCAGAAAGAAGGGAAGGGAAAGGGAAAGGAGAAAGGCAATACTCAACTGAATGTAGAATTCCAGAGAATGACAAGGAGAGATAAGGTTTTCTTTATTTTTAAATAAATTTATTTTTTATTTTTAGTTTATAACACTCAGGTCCACAAGTTTTCGAGTTCCAAATTTTCTCTCCTTCCCTCCCCACCCCCCACTCAAGATAGCATGCAATCCAATGTAGGTTCTACATACACCTTCACATTGAACTTATTTACATAATAGTCCAGTTGTAAAGAAGAATTATAACCAATGGAATGAACCATGAGAAAGAAGAAACAAAACCAAAAAAGAAGGGAAAAAAAGAGAGAGAGCAAATAGTTTGCCTCAATCTGCATTCAGACTCCATAATTCTTTCTCTGGATGTGCATAGCTTTTTCTCTTATAAGTCTTTTGGAGCTGTCTTTGAACCTTGCATTGATAAGAGGAGCCAAGTCTATCAAAGTTAGTCCTTACAGATACCGTGTGTCTGTAATCGTGTATAATGATCTCCTGGTTCTGCTCCCCTCACTCAGCATCATTAACTAAAATTTATGAAGAGGGTGTGACTCTCTTTTGCAAAACATCTGTCCTTGCTGTTGGTACGGGGAGCTTGGAAGATGCCCCTAGGAAGGAAGCACCCACATGGTGGGGCTGCCTAGGGTTTGCTCAGGGTCTTTCTCTGCTTAGGCTGGGAGCTCCTGGGGGGAGGAGTATGCCTGGCTTCATAAATGCTTATTGAAGGAAATACCCCAAAAGGGGGCTAAAGACCAGTGCTTGCCCTCAAGGAGCTTACCATCTAAGTGAGAGACAACATGCAAACACCTCTGTGCAGACAAGATAAAGGAAGTCCATTGGAGAGCATCACTAGCTAGCTTGGAGGGGTCCTGGAAAAGCTTCTTGTACCCTGTGTTATGGTAATACATTCTGCAGAGGAAGATGGGGACCCAACTTCTTTTGAATGATAATAATTCTACTTTCTGTTAAGAGCCAGATTGCAAGAGAGTTTAAAGTGCCTTCAACCCCTTATGATCCGAAAACGAAGGAAGCTGAATATGGTGGGCATGATCAGATAGATTTGTATGATGATGTCATCTCTCCATCTACAAATAATGGAGATGCCCCAGAGGATCAATTACATGGATGCTCTCCCGCCATCTGTTGGCGACGATATAGGTGAAGGATCAGCACCAAATGTTGTCTGTACATATGCTGGAAAGAGAATTGCATTGTACATTGGAAATCTTAAATGGTAGACAACTGATGAAGATTTAACTGAAACAATCCATTCTTTGGGAGTATGCGATATTTTGGAGATTAAGTTTTTTGAAAACCATGCTGATGGCCAGTCAAAGTGGTTTGCTCTTGTGGTGTTGGATCTGAAGCATCCTCAAAAAAAAGTTAATGGATCTGTTGCCTAAAAGAGAACTACATGGTCAGAATCCTGTTGTGACTCCTTGTAATAAGCAGTTCCTGAGTCAATTTGGATGTTTTTTATTTGTTATTTTTTAGTTTTCAGCATTGATTTCCACAGCATTTTGAGTTACAAATTTTCTTGTCATTTCTACCCTCCCCCACTCCAAGATGGCATATATTCTGATTGCCCAGTTCCCCAGTCAGTCCTCCATTCTATCACCCCCTTCCCCTCCCCCCACACCCTTTCCCCTTACTTTCTTGTAGGACAAGATATATTTCTATGCCCCATTGCCTGTATATCTTATTTTCCCGTTACATGCAAAACAACCTTTTTTTTTGAGCATCTGCTTTTAAAACTTTGAGTTCCAAATTCTCTCCCCTCTTCCCTCCCCGCCCACTCTCCCTAAGAAGACAATTCAACACAGGGCACACATGTATCATTATGCAAAACACTGCCATAAATAGTCAAGTTGTGAAAGACAAACTATATTTCCCTCCCTCCTATCCTGTCCCCCTTTATTCAATTTTCTCCCTTGACCCTGTCCCTTTTCAAAAGTGTTTGCTTTTGATTACTTCTTTCCCCTATCTTCCCTCCCTTCTATTGTCCTCCTTTTTTATCCCCTTCCCCCTACTTTCATGTGGGGTAAGATACCCAACTGAGTGTGTATGGTATTCCCTCCTCAAGTCAAATATGATGAGAGCAAGATTCACTTGTTCCCCCTCACCTGCCCCCTCTTCCCTTCCAATAGAGCTGCCTTTTCTTGCCACTTTTATTTGAGATAATTTACCCCATTCTATGTCTTCCTATCTCCTTCTCTCAATATATTCCTCTCTCATCCCTTAATTTGGTTCTGTTTTTTTTCTTTTTCTTTTTTTTAAATTTATTTATTTATTTTTAGTTTACCACACATGGTTCTACATAGTTTTGAGTTCCAGATTTTCTCCCCTCCCTCCCCTCTCCCTCCCCAAGACGGCATGGAATCTCATATAACTGTCATGTATAACTTCGCATTGAATTAATTTATGCACTAGTCAAGTTGTGGAGAAGAATTTTGACCAATGGAATGAATCATGAGAAAGAAGAAACAGAACCAAAAAAAAACCAACCCAAAAACAAAAACAAAAGAGAAGCAAAAAAGGCGAGCATGTAGTGCGCCTCAATCTGTATTCAAACTTCACAGTTCTTTCTCTGGATGAAGATAGCATTCTCCATCGTGAGTCCCCCGGAGTTGTCCTTGCCCCTTAGGTTGCTGAGAAGAGCGCAGTATGTCAGGGTTGGTCCTCACGGAATCCATATATCTGTGGCTGTGCACAATGTTCTCTTGGCTCTGCTCCTCTCACTCAGCATTATGTCGTGTAGGTTTTTCCAGGTTGTTACGAAGTCTGCATCATCCCCATTTCTTATTGCACAATAGTATTCCATCACCTTCATATACCACAGCTTGTTAAGCCATTCCCCAATTGATGGGCATCCCTTTGCTTTCCAATTCTTGGCTACCACAAAAAGAGCTGCTATAAATATCCTTGTACATATGGGTCCTTTTCCCGCTTGTGTGATTTCTTTGGGATACAACCCTAGAAGTGGTATTGCTGGGTCAAAGGGTATGAACATATCTATAGCCCTTTGGGCATAGTTCCAAACTGCTCTCCAAAATGGCTGGATCAGCTCACAACTCCACCAGCAATGCAACAATGTTCCAATTTCCCCACATCCTTTCCAGCATTTATCATTTTCCTGTTTTGTTATTTTAGCCAATCTGACAGGAGAGATGTGGTATCTATGGTTCTGTTTTTTTAGATGTCACCCCTTCATATTCAACTCACTCTGTGCCCCCTGTCTATATATATATATATATATATATATATATATATATATATATATATATGTATATATATATGTATATATATATATATATGTTTGTATGTATGTATGTATGTATGTATATTCCCTTCAGCTACCCTAATTCTGAGGTCTCATGAATTACACACATCATCTTTCCATGTAGGAATGTAAACAAAACAGTTCAACTTTAATAAGCCCCTTGTGATTTCTCTTTCTTGTTTACCTTTTCATGCTTCTCTTGATTCTTGTGTTTGAAAGTCAAATTTTCTATTCAGCTCTGGTCTTTTCACTGAGAAAGCTTGAAAGTCCTCTATTTTATTGAAAGACTATATTTTGCCTTGGAGCATGATACTCAGTTTTGCTGGGTAGGTGATTCTTGGTTTTAATTGACCTCCGGAATATCATATTCCAAGTACTTCGATCCCTTAATGTAGAAGCTGCCAGATCTTGGGTTATTCCGATTATGTTTCCACAATACTCAAATTGTTTCTTTCTGTCTGCTTGCAGTATTTTCTCCTTGATCTGGGAGCTCTGGAATTTGGTGACAATATTCCTAGGAGTTTTCTTTTTGGGATCTTTTTCAGGAGGTGATTGGTGGATTCTTTCAATTTCTATTTTAGCCCCTGGCTCTAGAATATCAGGGCAGTTCTCCTTGATAATTTCTTGAAAGATGATATTTAGGCTCTTTTTTGATCATGGCTTTCAGGTAGTCCAATAATTTTCAAGTTATCTCTCCTGGATCTATTTTCCAGGTCAGTGGTTTTTCCAATGAGATATTTCACATTGTCTTCCATTTTTTCATTCCTTTGGTTCTATTTTATAATATCTTAATTTCTCATAAAGTCACTAGCTTCCACTTGCTCCAGTCTAATTTTTAAGGTAGCGTTTTCTTCAGTGGTCTTTTGGACCTCCTTTTACATTTGTCTAATTCTGCCTTTCAAGGCATTCTTCTCCTCATTGGCTTTTTGGAGCTCTTTTGCCATGTGAGTTAGTCTATTTTTTAAGGTGTTATTTTCTTCCGTATTTTTTGGGGTCTCCTTTAGCAGGTTGTTGACTTGTTTTTCATGATTTTCTTGCATCACTCTCATTTCTCTTCCCAATTTTTCCTCTACTTCTCTAACTTGCTTTTCCAACTCCTTTTTGAGCTCTTCCATGGCCCTGAGACCAATTCATATTTTTCTTGGAGGCTTTTGATGGAGGCTCTTTGACTTTGTTGACTTCTTCTGGCTGTATGTTTTGGTCTTCTTTGTCACCAAAAAAAGATTCCAAAGTGTGAGTCTGAATCTGGGTCCATTTTCGCTGCCTGTTCATGTTCCCAGTGAACTACTTGACCCTTGAGCTTTTTGTAAAGGTATGACTGCTTGTAAAGTAGACAGCAGTTTGTCCCAAGCTTTAGGGGCCTTGTGCTGCTGTTTTCAGAGCTATCTCTACACAGCAAGCTCTGCCACACCAGCGCTCCTCCTCCCCCAAGAACCACCAACCCAGACCATGACTCAGATCCAAGCAGGCTCTGCACTCCTGCTCTGATCCCCTGTTTAATTCCTCCTACCTGGTGGGCCTGGGGCTGGAAGCAACTGCAACTGCAACTGCAGCTGGAAGCAGCCCCAGAGTTGTACCACTTCCACACTGCCGGGTCCGTGGCCAACCATGCACTCCTTTCACTCCGTTCTAGCCGTTCTACCCCCAACCTTCTCTGTTGTCTTTGGCGTTTGTGGGTTGAGAAGTCTGGTAACTGCCACAGCTCAATAATTCAGGGCCCTGTGGCCTGTTCCACCTGGCTCCCGGTCTGGTTGGTCCTGGCATGGCTCATGCTGGGCTCTACTCCGCTCCGCTCCCAGCTCCATGTGATAGACCCTTCCCTGCAACCATCCAGGTTTTCCTGGGCTGAAGCCCTGCTCCCCTCTGTTAATTCGTGGGTCCTGCAGCTCTAGAATTTGTTCAGAGCCATTTTATAGGTGTTTGGAGGGACCTAGGGGAGAGCTCACACAAGTCCCTGCTTTCCAGCTGCCATATTGGCTCTGCCCCCCAGAAGGTTTTCTTAAATGAGCAATGCAAAGAAATAGAAGAAAACAATAGAATGGGAAAGATAAGAAATCTCTTCAAGGAAATTGGTGATATCAAAGGAAAGTTTCATGCAAAAATGGGCATAATAGACAAAAAGACATATAGACATAAAAGACAAAAAAATTAGGGATTTAACAGAAGCAGAAGAGATTAAAAAGAGGTGGTAAGAATACACAAAAGAACTATACATCACCGGTAACCAGGATGGTATGGTTACTGACCTAGAGCCATCCATCCTGGAGAATGTCAAGTGAGCCTTAGGAAGTATTGCTAACAATAAGGCTAGTGGAGGTGATAGAATTACAGCTGAGCTCCTTAAAACCTTAAAAGATAATGCTGTTTTGGAACAAATTTGGAAAACTCAACATTGGTAACTGGATTGGAAAAGTTCAGTTTATGTTCCAATCCTATGGTAATGCCATGGAATGTTCAAATTACTAAGCAATTGCATGCATTTCACATGCCAGCAAGGTTATGCTTAAGATTCTGCAAGTTAGACTTCTGCTGTATGTGACCCAAGAGTTCCCAGAAGAACAGGCCGGTTTTTGAAGAGGCAGAGAAATTAAAACCCAAATTTCCAGCATTCGTTGGATTATGGACAAAGCAAGGAGTTCCAGAAAAAATATATACCTCTGCTTCATTTAAAGCCTTTGACTGTGGGAAATCTTCAAAGAGATGAGAGTACTTGTCTCCTGAGGAACCTGTATGATGGTCAAGAAGCAACAGTTAGAACTGAGCATTGAACAACTGATTGGTTTAAGATTGGAAAAGGAGTATGACAAAACTGTATATTGTCACCTTGTTTATTAAATTATGTGCATAGTACATCATGTGAAATGCCAGATTGGATGAATCAAAAGCCAGAATTAAGGTAGCTGGGACTAATATCAACAGTCTCAGGTATGCAGATGACATCGCTCTGATGGAAGAAAGTGAAAAGGAAG